>NC_090648.1:285105370-285405370 GCF_040937935.1 Hyperolius riggenbachi | reverse complement strand
TATCATCCTACAAGTTCAAAAAGCTATTCTAATGTGTTCTGGCTTACTGCAGCACTTTGTACTATCACTGTCTCTGTAATAAATCAATGTATCTTTCCCCTGTCAGACTTGTCGGCCTGTGTCTGGAAGGCTGCCAAGTTCTTCAGTGTTGTGGTTCTGCTATGAACTCCCCCCTCCAGGCCCCTCTATGCACACTGCCTGTGTGTTATTTAGGATTAGAGCAGCTTCTCTCTTCTCTCTTATCTTTTACAAGCTGGATAAATCGTCCTCTGAGCTGGCTGGGCTTTCACATACTGAGGAATTACAAACAAGGGCAAAGCTGTTTGCAGGAAGAAACGAGCAGCCTGAAACTTCAGTGCATGAGAACAGGGGGAAAGAAACACACAAATGATCTCTTGAGATTCAAAAGGAAGGCTGTATACAGCCTGCTTGTGTATGGATGTATTTTCTATGTGTGGACATACTGTACATCAACCTACTTCCTGTTTTGGTGGCCATTTTGTTTGTTTATAAACAAACTTTTTAAAACTGTTTTTAACCACTTTTAATGCGGCGAGGAGCGGCGAAATTGTGTCAGAGGGTAATAGGAGATGTCCCCTAACGCACTGGTATGTTTACTTTTGTGCGATTTTACCAATACAGATTCTCTTTAATGGACTTTAAAGTCATAAAGGTCCAACAAACCAAGTCAGCAAAAATCTGCTTATTTAGGACACAGACAGTAGTAAAAACAAAGAATAAGAAGTATGATCTGAAAATTGGACCCTCTTATTTATTTCCGTTCCATCTCTGTATCCCTATAGCCACCCCAGAGGCAGGTGCCTTGCAGTTGGAATTGAGTAAGCCCTATTTGGAATTAAGTAATTTCTATTCTATTCAAAAGTAAACTGAATTTCTTTATTAGATCTCGGCTTTAAGATAGCCATGCATTTATCGATTTTCCCAGATAATTCTGGGAGGAGTCGATCATCCTGTTCAAATTTGCCAGAAATTAAAACTGATCAATTTTTTTCTAAAATTCAGCAAAACTACTAACTGGTTAGAAGATTTGCATCCAACATTTTCAATAGTTTCCTGCTGGAATCTATTGAATATTGATGTGCTATATTTGGTACAAATCAAACTCCTCTATGATCATATTCCAATTTAAGAGAATTCAATTGTTTTTCCACATAGAATGGCATTTTATAAGTGTATGGCAAGCTTTAGAATCCACTGCATCACTTAAAAACATGTATGATAGCAGTACTGTTTTGGACAGACAAGAACAGGAGATTGAAGATGTGAAAAAGGAGTATTAACATTTTTTAGGGAAAAAAAAGAAACAGGAGGACGTGTGATGCAACCCAAGGATCCATGGACTGCTGGAAGCAATTACATCAGTCCTTTCCCACTTCCACAATCTCACACATCAACACACATTTCAGACAGGAGTTGCAACACCCTGACACACCTAGATGGAATTGCTAAATTGTTATAGTGTTGTAAGACAAAGTAACACATACTGATGGTGATCAGGAAGAAATCAGAGCGCTTACTCATACAAGGACAAGTTACCGGTATTTGTGGAAGAGATACAGACAACTGTACTAACATTGCAATTTTTCTAGCCAAACGTGTAAACACTGTTACACACTAAACTCAAAGTCGAGAAAGTAAGTTCTGAAGGCGATCAAATTAAAGGGATACTTAAGCCTGTCTGAAAAAAAAAAAAAAAAAAAGAATCAGTTTTATGCTGGGAATACACGGTACGTTTTTTGCTAAGAATCGTTCTGATAGATGCCTTCGATGACATAGGCGCTAAACTCCGTTACCCGCGAGATAAGTTGTGATACTCCTATTTTATAGCCTGATGAATTGGGATGTGCCCACGAAACGCGTTGCATTGATTTGCAGTATGTGAATAAAACTTTTTTGGGTGAAAATATCGACTTTACCTTGTGTTGGCACTGGGGAGGTAAGTCCACCACTAACCTCCCTTATTTTTAACTGTTTTAACCGATATTTTACATTACTGGCGCCTCTGTACTACTGCGTACAATTTGAGTCCACCCCTGGTGGAGGGGATTTGGCCCCTTTCTTTCTTCTGAACTACAGAGAGCGACTTCTTAATCCTGAGTGGGGACAGGTCTAATTCTCCCCACTGCCCTTATAGTGGTTGCCTGGATGGTAACCCAGATTTGTGAGTATATACCTTACTAACATTTCTCACCCAATTAACCCAGTACATACTGCACCATAGCGGGCTCTTGGTGTCTCCCTTCCCTTAAATTAAAGGGATACTTAAGCCTGTCCGAAAAAAAAAAAAAAGAAGCAGTTTTATGCTGGGAATACACGGTACTTTTTTTTTGCTAAGAATCGTTCCGATAGATGCCTTCGATGATAAAATTCCAACATGTCCGATGTTCCGCTCTATTTTTTTCCACTTGATTTCTCATAGAAGGGAATGGGAAAAAGATAAGAAAAACGAGTGGAAGATAAGAGAATTGAGCAGAAAATAGAATGGCTAACAGATCGCGCACCAAATTGAACGCGCAAAACGTAACGTGTATTCCCAGCATAACTCACCTAAGGCTTCTACCAGCCCCTGCAGCCGTCCTGTGCTCTCGCAGTCACTAACGGATCCTCCGGTCCCCCACCGCCAGTTAGTTTCATTTCACCGACCTGACCACGTATAGTCTTCTTCGTGTTCCCATAAACAATAGCATCCTGCGCAGGATGCTATTGCTGACCATAACGCGAAGAAGATGACTCGTGGCCACGCCTGCGCAGGCGCAGTGAGCCTGTCGGCCGAAAACGAAACTAGCTGGCAGAGGGGGACCTGGCACGGGACGGCTGCAGGGGCTAGGCAGAAGCCCCAGGTGAGTAAAAAGGATTTTTTTTTTTAATGCTAGGCTTAAGTATCGCTTTAATCAAAGTATTACCTTTGTAACTGAGCTTCTCAAGTTCAAAAATCCTTTGCACATGTTTGCTTGCCTATGCACCTGTCCCTGCAGGCTTAAAGGTAACCTTGGAGTGAGATGAATATGAAGGCTGGCATCTTCATTCCCATATAAACAAGGCCAGTTGCCTGGCAACTTTGAATAGATGATTGGGGCACATGCAATCATCTAACCAGTATGGACAGTAGCCATCTACAGAAGGCTGCACAGATGCACATGCAGGATGGTAAACAGAAAGGGTTAGCAGTATCAAGGCTGGCTGCCCAGCAGAAATGACTGATTACTTAGGTTAGGCCCACATTCAGTTCCCTGTAAAAACAGGATTGCAACCCAAGGGAAAAGTTACATTGCTGATGAGTTGTGCAGTGCCATACATGCAGTGAAGCATACAGTCAATGAGAGGTATGCTTCACTGCAACTGTAAACGTAAATGTCTGGTAAAGCACTGCATGCCTCGCCTTATGCCTACGGATCCGCATCGCAATACTAATGTGCCAATGTGAATGTAACATTACAATATAATTGCATAGCATTAGAAATGCGATTATGGTACGTTGTCTGATAAAACACACCATGCTAGTGTCGCATTGCCTTATAGTAGACCTATCAAGAAATGTATTACTTATGGAGTCTTCCTGTGCAACAATAATAGAGAACAGAGCCAACAGCAGGCTGCAGCATCCTTCTTACCATCAGCAATGTAGTGTGCATTACTTTACTTGTCCCTTTACCAAAGCACCCAAGAAACAATGATTGTTTTGTTCACAGTTTTCAGTTATTATTGTAGTGTCCTTGTCATCGCTTAGGAATAGGAGTCATGTGATATGTAAAGTAAACAGTAACTATAGAGGGAGTGGAATATTTGTAGAAAACAGGGCGCAGAAAAAACCTCACCATCAAAACATTTTATAATTAGGAATGTAAAATGAATGTTGTGACAAAACTAGTTTGGGAACTGCACTAGTCAAGTTCAACTTACTGTTTAAAGTAATAAGGCAAGGCAATGAATAACTCTACTCACATCTATCCAGTTTAAAGGGAAGGTTCAGGGACGATTAAAAAAAAAAAAATTTGCATCCACTTACCTGGGGCTTCCTCCAGCCCGTGGCAGGCAGGAGGCGCCCTCGGCACCGCTCCGCAGGCTCCCGGTGGTCTCCGGTGGCGCGCCCGACCTGGCCAGGCCGGCGGCCAGGTCGGGCTTCTTCTGCGCTCCAAAATGCGCCTCACGGCGGCGCGCTGACGGCATCGGACGTTCTCCGGGCTGTACTGCGCAGGTTCAGTAGTTCTGAGCCTGCGCAGTACAGCCCGGAGGACGTCCAATGACGTCAGCCCGCCGCCGTGAGGCGCATTTTGGAGCGCAGAAGAATCCCGACCTGGCCACCGGCCTGGCCAGGTCGGGCGCCACCGAAGACCCCTGGGAGTGGCGCCGAGGGCACCTCCTGCCTGCCACGGGCTGGAGGAAGCCCCAGGTAAGTGGATGCGGATTTTTTGTTGTTGTTGTTGTCCCTGAACCTTCCCTTTAACTTTTATTCAGGCTAGGCTCACAGTGGTCAGTTGCATAACGCACACAATATGAGCGTGAACTGCAATGGAGACTGCACATAGACTTTAATACAAAGCCTGCATGCAGAATAACACAATCAGTTACAACCCAGTACTGTGAACAGGCCCACAGAATTGTATGGGCAGTGAGCTGACATGCAGAATTATTCTGCAACACAACTGAGCACTCTGAACAGGGCCTGAGTGATATAACTGTAAGAGGAATAAATATGAAATTCCAGTCTTATGGAAATAAGACTGCTCAAGTTAAAGAGAAACCATAACCAAGAATTGAACTTCATCGATCATCAGGGGGCTCTGTATGGCTGATATTGTGGTGAAACCCCTCCCACAGTGTGATGTCAGGACCATGGTTATGACATCACACTGTGGGGGCCTTGTGGCATTGTGGGAAATAACAGCTGTTTCCAAGTGCCAAAAAAGAATCTCCTTCCATTGACATCACCTGACAGCAATAAAAATGTCACCATGTGATAAACGTCAGAATGTAAATCAGGGAGAGGAAAGATTTTACAATGGGCAAACACTGACTAAATCATATATACATAATTATTGTAAAAATAAAGCACTTTTTATTACATTATTGGAGTTCCTCTTTAAACTCTAATAATATGCTGCTTTTAAATTAACTTACCTTCCTACACTCTTAGCTTGCCTAGTATGTCAATGAGATGCAAATAATTTTGAGTTGATGAATGATTATGCTAGTTGTGTATGCAAAATTTATCTCGCATAAAAATGTACAAATTACATTTTATTTTGGTGGCTTTTGACTGGGCCATTTTCAAGCTGCATAAATTTGCATACAGAATTTGCATAAATCCCACATCAACTCTGAATTATTTGCACATCCGCTCTGGTTCTCCATTCTCTACAACTCTTATATTTATATAAGATATATTTATATAAATTTAATTATATTTAATTGCTGCTCGGTGGTGTAGCTTTGTCTGAAAGTCTTCTTCCTCTTTTACAAAGGTCATGTAGGGTAGATATGTACATTTCAACACGTAATTAGTTCCATGATAATCCTTAGATCACAGATATAGTTAGTGAACAGTGGTTTATGGGGTAAGAGGATACATTTGCTCAAGATAATGATCAAGAGTTATTGTCTTTTTCTTATTAAAAAGAGCCAATGAAACTAGGGCTTCAAAAGATTTTCAAATCATTCTTTCTTTTTCATGAAACAGTACAACAAGCTATAAAAGGGCAGGCATCAGCCTCACGCACACTGATAGAGGTTACTTCATATAATTGTCTTCTCTCAGTAAGAGAATACCACTTTCAAGAGGACGAAAGCAATCCCATTACTATGACGGCATACACCTGAACAAAAGAATACATTGGTAAGCAGCAGAGCAAAAAAAAAAAACAAAAAACCTTTGGTCTGGATCAATGGAGACTTACTGTATTCCTGACACTATAAAAATATCTACAATGACTCTACAATGACTACTTTTATCCACTCATAAAACCAAGTATATAAACAAGTATATCAGTGTTACTCTCCTGTTTGAACATTATTGCACCAAACATAAGACTTGGAACATTCCTTTTCCTTAACCCCAGACTTCTCCGAGGCTAGGATAGAGAAAGCCTAGTTCCTACCCAGTTATATCCTGAAACCCATCTGATTTGTGTATTAGATAAGGAGCTGAATACTCTAATAGCGCTTTCTGATTGAATCTGTCAGGACAAAATCAAATGCAATGTTTTTTTTCCTTGAAGTGGAGAAGATCTTTGGCCCTATCATAAAGGGGGTCCCAGGCATCAGCGGATGTCTCCAGGAGGATGTGGGCAGCCTCTGCAGGATCCAGAATAGGCCTGAAAGATAAATCGAATTTAAACCGAAATCGCAATCACCAAGATCACAATTTTGGAATCGTCAAAGTGGCAATTATCGCGATCACGTCATTTCCATATGGAGAAGTTTGAAGAAGTGGCTTCAAACCTCCCCAAAGTCCCGGCGCGTGCGGCCCACAGCGTTGGACATACCTTCCGCACGAGTCCAACGATGTCCATCCTCTATTGTCATCTGCTGGCTCTTGTGCTTGGCAAAACTCTGGGTTCCTCTATGCCACATGACATACAGGAAGAATTTTGTGCATTAGAGTCTGCAGGAGGCGAAGTGGAAAGACGGACATCACTGGACTCGTGCTTAAAGCCATCTCCAGAACTGATGCAGCTTGGGGGACAGAGGAGGCACAGAGACAGAGCGGGCACAGAGAAAGACACAGGAGACACAGAGGGAGCACAAAGAGAGACAGAGGCGGCAGAGAGAGAGACACAGAGAGAAACAAAGCAGGCACAGAGACACAAAGGGGGCAAAAGAGAGACCCAGAGGAGGCATAAAGTAGCAAAGGGGGCACAAAGAGAAACAGGGGGACAGAGGGGGAACAAACAGGCACAGAGGGAGGACAAAACTTGATTTGAAGGAAATCGTGAATCAAATTAAAATCTCAATTTCAAACAGAAATCGCTCAGTTCAATTTTTTCCTAAAATCGTTCAGGCCTAATCCAGAGGCTCCCCTCGTCTTAGGTAAGTATCTAATTTTTGAGTTTAGGTTCGCCTTAAAGGGAAGGTTCAAGCAAAATAAAAAAATGAGTTTCACTTACCTGGGACTTCTCCCAGCCCCATGCAGCCATCCTGTGCCCTCGTAGTCACTCACTGCTGCTCCAGTCCCCTGCTGGCAGCTTGCCGACCTGGGAGGTCGGCGGGACGCATTGCGTACATTTTTACGCATTCCCGCTAGTGCAGGAACATTAACACATACATTTTTACGCGTTACTGGTTCAATGCGTAAATTTTTACGCATTGAACCAGTAACGCGTAAAAATATATGTGTTAATGTTCCTGCACTAGCGGGAATGCGTAAAAATGTACGCAATGCGTCCCGCCGACCTCCCAGGTCGGCAAGCTGCCAGCAGGGGACTGGAGCAGCAGTGAGTGACTACGAGGGCACAGGATGGCTGCATGGGGCTGGGAGAAGCCCCAGGTAAGTGAAACTCATTTTTTTATTTTGCTTGAACCTTCCCTTTAAGTATACTTTAAAAGTGCAGATGTAAAAATAGCATAACTAAACATCAATTCTAGGGTTACTGAGCTTATCATTAGAATGCCACGCTCACTTAATTAATCCTGGGGTTATACAGCCAATACCAAGTGGCAATTTCCTCTTGTAATCTCCCTGCAATGTCTTATATTAGCATATGCGCCACAGTATCAGGTTAGAATCTGCAATCATGCTAAGATGATCCTTTGCAATGTCTTCAGCTGATATGAAGGGGATTGCATTCTTTCCTAACAAAAGTTAGAGTTTCACTTTAATGCTAAATGAAAACTGCAGTGTGTGGCCAGCCTGGAGCTGGGAGCACATGTCATCATTGTGCCTGTATGCCCAGCAGCCATCTACAGAAGGCTGCACAGATGAACACACAGGATGATAAACACAAGAGGTAAGCAGTACCAAGGCTGGCTGCTCAGCAGAAATGACGGATTACATATTGTGAACCTATCAAGAAATGTGTTAGTTGTTCGGTCTTGCTCTGCAAAATAACTGAATGAACAAAATAAAATACATAGAACAAAGCCCTGAGCAGGCTGCAGCCTCCTTCCCATCTGCAATGCTGTGGGTATTGCTTTACTTGTCACTTTATCAAAGCTACACAGTGATTGTTTTGCTCACCTTTCTGCCAGTTATTGTATTGTCTGTGTTTTCACTTACGACTATAAAAGTCACGTGATATGTAAAGTCAACAGTGAGTGGAGAGGGAGTGGAATATTTGTAGGAGAAAGGGCAAAAGCAGCAACTTCACTATCAAAACATATTTCACCAGGAATTTAAATGAATGTTCCTGTGACAACAGCTGTAAATATGCAGAGGTTGATAAACCATGGGACTGCAGCTGGCTTAAAGGGCCTGGAAAAAGGGAAACTGACCCCACATTAGTCATAAGGATAGCAAGAATAGTAGAGAGAAGGCCAAGGTCATCTTCCAAAGAGAAACACGATGAGTGCAACATGGATACATCAGTGTCCGCTTGTACTACCTATCCATTTTGGGTGACAGTTGACTCAATGAAGAAGCAGAAGCACTTCCCTACTGAGAGAAAAACTTGCAGGAATGCATGTGCTAACATCCATATTGACAGTCCACAAGGCTTCAGGGAGGATAGCTTTGGACATGTGAGACAAAACTGTAATGTGTAAAGGGAACCCTAGGTGAGAGGGATTCCTTTTAAACAATGCAGATTGCCTGGCTGTACTGCTGATCTTTTGCCTCTAATACTTTAAGCTATAGACCCTGAACAAGCATGCAGATCATATGTCTATGACAAATCTGACAAGATTAGCTGCATGCTTGTTTCATGTACATGAGTTAGACCCTACTGACCAGAAAGATCAGCAGGACTGCCAGGCAACTGGTATCGTTTAAAAGGAAATAAATATGACAGCTTCCATTGGTCTTACACCTCGGGTTCCTATTAGGAAAGTCACATCAGACAAAATAAAAAAAGAAAACCTAAAAGTAATAGACAATATTTACCATCAAACATGGACTCAGTTATGCTTTGGGCCTGCTTTTCTGCACCTGACAGCGGGTGCTTTGCGTCTGTACAGAAAACCATAAAATATAAAGGAGTCACTCAGTTGGAGTCATGAATCCTCCAACAGGTTAATGACCAAAATTATCAGCTTAAAGCACACCTGCACTGCAAGGTATATGGAGGTTGCCATATGTATTTATTTTTAAACAATACACATTGCCTGGCACTGCTGCTGATCCTCTGCCTCTAATACTTTTAGCCATAGACCCTGAACAAGCATATGCAGAACACGTGTTTCTGACTGAAGTCTGACTGGTTTAATTGTATGCTTGTTTCAGGTTTGCGATTCAGACACTACTTCAGCCAAGGTGTCACGAGATTTGTACTGTTATTTGCTCACTGCTGGTGGCACTATTGACTGCCTGCTATGGACTTCCACTATCCACTGGCAAGTGGCTATATCCTGACTTTGGCAACCCTGGACTTCTGACACCTACCAGTAGGTGTCCTTTCACTGTCTGTACAAGGACATGCAGTTCCCGATCTGGCCTGTGGATAGTTCAGGAGCACTCTCTGCAGATTCACAATACCAGCTACATCTTAAGGTGGCCATACACTGGTCGATTTGCCATCAGATTCGACCAACAGATAGACCCCTCTCTGATCGAATCTGATCAGAGAGAGATCATATGGCCACCTTACTGCAAACAGATTGTGAATCAATTTCAGCCTGAAACCGATCACAATCTGTGGAGCTGCCTCCCTACCCCCCCCCCCCCTCCCCCGTATATGACATGTTCCGGCCGGCGTGAGTCCCCTGGTCCTCGCTGACTTGCAGCTACTGAACTTCCTGTCCAGGGGAAGTTTACACAGTAGAGGGCGCTCTACTGTTTAAACTTCCTGCCGGGACAGGAAGTTC
Organism: Hyperolius riggenbachi; assembly: GCF_040937935.1. Classification (NCBI taxonomy): domain Eukaryota; kingdom Metazoa; phylum Chordata; class Amphibia; order Anura; family Hyperoliidae; genus Hyperolius; species Hyperolius riggenbachi. The sequence goes on along the minus strand of NC_090648.1, from coordinate 285,395,395 downwards.
TGTGTAGCTGCAGTCCGGAACCCAGCGCGGAAAGAAGACAGCGAGGACCAGGGGACTCACGCCGGCCGGAACAGGTAATGTATACTCGCTGCATTGCGTCGATCGTCGGGCATTCGAACGCCGCTATCGACGCACTCCCGACCCGCTGGCGATCGAGAGAAATCTTCTGCACGGACGGATCGACGGGAACGATCGATTTCGGACGGAAATCGATCGTTCTGTCAGCGGTGTGCGCGGCGATTTCACAGCCGATTCGATCACTGTGATTGAATCGGCCGTATATCGGCGGGAAAGTCGTTAGGTGTATGGGCCCCTTTATTACTATTTGCATTTGAGTATTTAAAGAGAACCAGAGACGAAGCACCCTCATGTATTTTATTACATTTATCAGTGGGAACATGACAGTAAACACCTACCCTGATTTTAGTTTCATTCTTCTCTGCTTAATCTGTCTGTTATTAGCTGTGATAAGACTCCCCGACTGAGCATTCAGTCTAGGTTTGACCTGGAATCATTATACAGTAGCTAAGGCCCAGTGCACACCGAGCGGTTTTAGCAGCAATTCGCCAACCGCATCCGCCTGTGAAAACGCTTGGCTAATGGATTTCAATGGGATGGTGCACACCAGAGCTGATGACATGGGAGGGGCTGCTCCTGCAGAAAGAAGCTCTGAAACAGACAAGTGTGGCTGTGTGATCTGTGTGCACTGTGCAGCCAGTCGTTATTATTATCTACTGTATGCAGTTTCATTTCTATGAGAGACACTTCCTACAGGCAGCCACACAGCATACCAGAATAAAAGTTGAAAGCACACAGATGAAAGCCTGCAGGCCTAGACAGCACATCCAGAACAGCTCATAACCTGGAAGCAGAAGAGATATGAGCTGGCGGCAATATTGGATTTTTCCTGGAGCAATAATGGATAAAAAAACACTCAAAACGGCACACCAGAGTGGCAAAATTATCAGTTAGAGCATTTATTCTTTACAAGCAATCGACTGATATGTTTATTTTGTGTGAATCGTTAATCTCTGGTTCCCTTTAAGGACTGCCCTTTTTCCTGCTACTTGCCAGAACTTTGCTTCCTATTAGCCCTGAGTTTCTGGACACTCCCGATTCTGATCCCTGACCCCGTTTCTGTACCTGATAACCTGTTGCCAAACTAGCTACTGGCATTCTGTTTTGACTTTTGCATATTGCCTATTCTCTTGAACAGGCAATAAGCAAAAAATAAAATTAATAAAAAAAATAAATAAAATACATATTTATTAATATACTGTATATTTATCAGTAACGGAACATATCAGATTTATTGAACTGCTGTACTGTCATCATGCAGACATTACAGAACAGACATTGCAGTACCATTTAATCACACATGTCACCTTATCAATTTGTAAAACGTGTTGCTTAGCAACGCATTAGTATTCTAGAAGCGAGACAGATAGCCCATTGCTGTATCCTTTTCCTGACACCTATTCTGTATGGATAGTAGAATGGATGCACAATAAATCTTGTAACTTACTTTTCCAGCATGCAATGCTATACCTTGCATATCTATTACATGAGTACTAGGGAAATGCAATCCTATAATGGTCATCATAGTTTGATCTCTGGATACTCGTACATTGGTTAGATAGTTTTATAGAGAAAATTCACTATGCGGGGTATATTTTTATGCAACAGCCAGCATACGCAGATACACTGCAACAGACACCAGTACTTGACTTATTTATTATGGCAGTTCAATATGAAAACAGGATTATCTAGTTCTTACTGTGCCAAAGACAGATATTATTGTACAACGCATTCAAGAAGTACAACAAATGTCTAACCATTTAATAGCAGTACAGCACTGTCTGCACATCACATTAAACAGATTTAGAACATGATCAAATAGCAAATACTGCGACACAAAAAAAGTTTGACTTGTTTAAAGTAAACAATACCAAACTGATTTCTACAAAACGTACATTAAATTCATAGTATTCTTAAACCATATAGTACTATAACATTTCCTTCTCATGTCATTATGCAACAGGTGAAAAATCATAGAATAGCATAGATACTGCATGGTCAGGTCTGGTCTGGGTCTGTTGTTTTGGTACACCAGCAACACAGTAGTGTTGCCTACCAGTGGCCACCAGGTTAGTAGGTCCATGAATGTGTGGCCTGCCCCTTTTGAATGCATTATTTCACACTAATCTGCCATGTCTGATAGGGATAAGCAAAGGATTCTCCCAAATCTCTACTAACGTATGGAGGGAATTAAATTTAGCCAATCAATGCCCCAGTTGCTGGTTAAATAAACAGTTGCCAGCTAGTTGATCAGAAGTGACTGTATTTTTCTCTTCCAAGGCCAATCATTTTTTAGATGATGTACAAAGGGAATCCATGTAATAAAGGAGCCTGAAAAAGGGGTGAAGGAAATTGCTGTAAAATTGGTTTACTACTTAATATCGATAGCAAAAAAAACGCTTAACCCCCCCTCCCGCCAGTGCCACCTAACACAACCAGACCCCCCTCATCTAACCTTCACCTACCCCCTCCCGCTACAAATCGCAGCTTTAATAATGGGCACCTATGGCCAGAGCCAGGACAAGGTCCCCCAGCATCGAAAGCCGAGACACCAAAGTGCGCCCCTATCATCCCTCCCACCCGTCACACACTAATTGCTATTAGACTAAGAGGTGCCCCGGGGCCCCTAACACATTAATCCCTAGTTATCTGGCTTGCAGTCACTGCCATGTATCTACTTTCTCATTTCTTTCAGCTGCAAACACAATAGGGGAATGATAGCTGAGTGAGCTGTGCGCCCCCTCCTACACTGTGCCCTGAGGCTGGAGCCTCTCTCGCCTCTGCTTTGGTCCGGCCTTGCCCATGGCAGCAACCTTCTTTCTAAGGCTGCTCCTGCGCCCATTTTTCCAGCTTCGGTGCAAGGGAGTTACAAGCACTTTTAGGTTTTTATTGCCATTACTGTTCTGATGGGGGAATGTTTCCATCACTTCCTGTTCCTGGGACTTCCATGAGCATGCAGAGTTTTAATGTCAACATTTGAGGTCCCAGAGGAAGTACATATTACAGAGGCACTGGGCAGTTGAGCTCTCCCCGCTCCTGCTAAACTCCCCGGCAGCATTAAATACTTTTCCCCCTCCGAATTGCAGCAGCTCAGAAGGAGATGTAATTCGGGGTCTGGCGATCGCCGGATCCCCGAATTACTTTTACGCGGGGCGCACAGCATAGCATTGCTGCTAAGACAACCCCCAGCTTCGCCAGGATGATTCACTCAGACGTTATTTTGGGTTACACAATGTGGCAATAAAATCATGTACCAGTCTGTTATATCTCAGTAACTCCACTAGTGAAATCTTTACACCCTTGTGTTGTAACAATTATCAGAGAACAGAAAATCTGACTTTGTGCAAGAACACTAGAGGAGACGACCCTTCACTACAAAGTAACAAAAATGAGTTAAACTTTTATTAGTGAATAATAAAACCCAAATATAAATTAGATCATCACAGACTGACCTAGCTACATAAATAGCTTAACTAGATGTGCTATAACCCTAGGTATCAAACACTGGTCCTACTGCATAATCTATATGGGCCAGTACAGGTCTAGCCCCCCCCTCCCCGCCCAAAAAAAGAAAAACTAACCACAAAGTAACCATAACATTGAGAGTCAAGCAGTATGGCTCCTAGTCTGTGAGCCAGGGTTCCCGTTAGAGGGATAGGAAAACATGGTAGTTTAGTACTATGAAACCATCTGTGTAAATAAATACATTTTAGTATATAATCAGGTGCGCACATTCACATAGTCCATAGATACACAGTGGTTGCTTTATTTAAACTGAAGAACTGTGTAAAACATTTAAAAATTCAAGTTATTTAACAATACCAGGCTGGATTTTCTATAAGGTGGCAAATACTGGTCATATCAGAATATAGTGAAGACTGCTGAAAGGAAAGTGAGTTAGAGAGTGTACTTTTGTTAATGCTTTCATATGTAGCAACCATATCAACACGACCGGTCTTTCTTTTTTTTTTTACAAAATCTAGGACAATGTTAAAATATTTGTAAAATGTATATAATGCGGGTATGTGGACATGACTTCAAATCATACAACTGCTACTTTATTATACTTTCACAGCAATTTCACAAGGTTCTGCTATGACCCAGATTAGAGTTGCATACTTCTTCCATATTATAGTATATACATTTTAAAACATCTACTCCAGACTTAGCAATAATATGGTCGAGGTGAGCCAGCGGGAAACTCCACCTTTTCTCATTTATACAACTCCACAACAAAATATATTGGCCAAATTTCACTTGTAACAGTTCGTTGCTAAGATTACCTAGCAAATGCCGTACTTTGTTATATTTTTTTCTGCTCTGTTACCATAGAAATCATGGATTTATCCATCCTCCTTCATGTTTTTCTCAGCCATTAGATACCATTAATAAATATACAAAATCTGACTTACCGGTAATACTTATACACAATTGTTACCTGCAGGAAAAGACACAATTTAAAACATAACTTTTATTGTGATCTCTTGCAAAAACTGCCAGAATGTGATATTAAATCGACGAAGCCCCCATTTGAGGGGTGAAACATGTTGGGTTGGTGGAGGAATTAATGTATTTATAGCCTTAGGAAGTTAGTGAGGGGCTAATCCAAAGCAGAACTTATACAAATCTATGTGGATCACTGTGATGTACCTTTCCTCCACTCCTTGCGTTTGTTCAATATTTAATATCAGAGTCAGGCAGTTTTTAAAAAAAGATCCCAATAAATATTTTGAATTGTTCGTCTCATCCTCCAGTTTAATTATTGTATATAAGTATTCCGTGCCATTAGGCAGTGCAGTGAGCTGAACACGACCCAACTGTTGATAGGAAGCTGGCAAAGGTGGCGTCCCAGCTGGGTCTTCTCAGTTTCAATTAAAAAAAGAAAAAAACAAAACAAACCATCTAGCAGGCCAAAAAGGAATACTGATTATTGTATTGATTGATTATATTAATATTGTATTGATGAGCTGCATTTCTGGTACCCCAACCCCATAATACCCACCAGCAGCACTAACCTACAAACCCCAGATTCCAGACCAAAGTTTTGTTTTATTTAACAAGACAAGACACAGAACATTTATATTGCGTTTTTCTTTTGGTGGTCTCAAAACACCAGAGCAGCAGCCACTGGGCACGCTCAGTAGGCAATAGCAGTGTCAGGGAGTCTCGCACAAGGTCTCCTTACTGAATAGGTCCTGGCTTACAAACAGGAAGAGCCGAGATTTGGACCCAGGTCACTTGTGTCAGAGGTAGAGTCCTTAAACAGAACACTAGCTAGCCACTTAAACTAAATGTGAAGTGACAAAAAAAAAGTCAGATACTTACCAATGGACTGGCTCTGGATCCCACGGAACCTTCTGTCTTCTCTTGCTCCCTTTGTTCCAGCCTTGTCACTCCAGTTGCATGTATTTGACCAACAGTACATGTTCATGAGCCTTTGGGAGTCTTCAGTAACACTCTGTGCTTCCGAAAACAGGCTGCTCCGTACTGCGCATGTGTGCGCGTCTGCATGCGCAGTGTGGAGTCGCCCATTTTCTGAGGCACTCAGGGACACGAGTGCTTCCAGAGCCTCATAAGGTGGAAAATGTAAACGGGGGTAATGACAATGAAATGAGGGGAACAAGAGAAGACGGAGTGAGAACAGGTGACCCCTATGGAGAGTCACGCTTGCTCACTTCAACCATACTTAAGCTCCCCAGATTTCCTCAATGTCATCCATTCTTATTAAAGAAAAAAAAATCAATTGTTTAAGAACATTAATGTGTATTGATAAGATTACATTATGCTGGACATGTTTATATTATACTGTATACACATCCAAAAAGCAATAACGCTTAATTTAATCACATGAAACTAATACCAGTTCTGATATAGTGTCAATAACAGGCTAAACCTCACAGAAGAGGCTTAGTCGTCTTATAAGCAAGGAGCACAAAATCTATCAGTGATGAACTATATTAATATTGCATACATTTCCCTAAGATACTGCTGCTGCTATAGGGTTTTAAAAGATGCCTCAATTAGTAAATTGATCTGGTCAGCTATTCCAGAGCAGGGCATGAAAAGGATCGATGCACTCTTACTGTAACTAGAACAGCTTGGTAAAATAAGACTGCAAAGACAATTCGTGCAAACCGAGTCAGAAGCCATTTTGCAAACACTGGTCTTCAGTAATGAGTTTGTCAGTTACATTGTCCATCATTACAGAATTTCAACTCATCAAACAAACAAGTGACCTAATATGGGGCATACTCCCTAAGCACTGACAGATTAAGCGGTTATTAGTGGAAGAGAAATGATAAGTGAATCTACTACCCCCAACATTCAAACTTGGCAGAACTAAAGGCAGCAGGCTGTAAAATGATTTTAATTCTCCCCAGCAGTACTGAGATTCAGATAACCCAGCAACAGCCAGTGTAAGCTGTTCTATACTGGCACCTTTCTCCTCTATGAGGCCCCCTGCACACTGCAGACCCGATTTGCTATGGTGTTGTAACGCAGCACACAGAACAAAACAAAAACATTATTCAGGGTACTTTCTTCCATTGCTCAACTGTCCAGCTATAATACTCACATGCCCATTCAGCAGTGGACAGGGGTTAGCTTGAGCCTACACAGCCTCATATGCTGAAAGCTACATAGCACTGTGTGTTCTGACCTGCTTCCCTCACGCCCAACAGAACGGTTAGTCTTTGCTTTCAACGTGCAACAATGACCCTACTGCCAATTGACTTCCTTTGGACTGCTTTTGGTCGCTACTATCTACTGAACTGGAAGACAGAAGTAATCCAGTGGACCTGGTCTGGAATTATTCTACAACTGTCCACCATTAGGAGACAAAACTTTGCAGATTACTAAAAGCTGTAAAATAACATCAGGAGAATATGATGACTTCATGAAACGACAGATCCATGAAGAAGCTACATTATTTTAATAGTTCCGTTGCATGGATGAGGTGTGTGGTCTACTACCATTTCTGAATCCACAGGTTCCCAATTAGATTTACAGGTTAGGCCTTTCTCTGTTCCTACATGCTGCTGGTGATTACTGGGGCATCATTACTGATAGGAATATATACATTTGCTTAAAAAGGACCTTGTAATGTGGGTCTCAATAGCTGGCATAAGAGCCTAACATTTAAAAGTGGACGAACAAGTTTAATCTCCTATTTGGAACACAGAAATGTCTGATGACTGCGCCAAGAGCGATTTGCTTTTTGATGCGATTCACTTCGTACAGGTGAATACCCCACAAGACCTGCTGTTTTTAAAAACACTCTAATCCAGTCTGCCCATTGCCAAAATCACTTGGATCTTCACACTTGCCCATTTTTTACTGCATTTTTCACATTTCACTTGCTTACTAATATTCCACCACTTGCCCGGTGCCATGAGAACAAGATAATTTCATTCACATCTGTCAGTGGGTTTAATGTTGAGGTTGACTGTTGTATATGAGTCTTAAATGAGCATATTACTGCATTCTGATTTTATTTTTTCCCATTTGTCTCCAGCACAGGTTTAAAGTAAGATTATACACATGTAAAAAAAGGACATAGGGCTGCGATGCACTATCCTTTCAGTTTTACTCACTGTCACATTTTCCACTCAAAAGTGTCCTGGGCTCTAATAAGAGCCTATGTGTGTGTACATGGCATGCAAGAGGACAACTCACAACCAGTAGGCCTCTGACATCCACCTTGTCTCTGCACTGCAGGAGGGCTGGGAGTGCAGCCATGTAGGAAGATGTGGGTGGGACCAAGCAGTACTCTAAAATCTGGCACTTCTGTAGCAGTTTGGAGATGAATAGTATGACAAAGATTAACTTATTTGCAGGTAACTATGCATTTTTTTCTCATATTTTTTTTTTTTTAATTACAGTGTCCTTTGGTCTATTTCTATGTTAATTCAACTTCAGGTTTAAGACCATTTTAACATATTTTCTGTATTTATCCAGGTACTACCACTGACTTTGTAAGCTATGAAATGCGCTTTATAAATTTTACCCAGAGGAAAATAAGAATTTTGTCCATATAATGTGGATTTCAGCTGGATAGCGTGCTGGTAGGGCTGTTGCCTTTGATGTAGGATTAGGGCTTTTGACCAGAGTTTCGATTCCTGTCTCAAGCCAGTATGTAAAACAGGATCTAACATCTAGCATGAAACTCTGTGCACTTTTCCGTATCCTGAAATATCAAAACCATGCCCAAAACGTACGCTTGACAAAAGGTAGAATCTTCCCAGGTATGTCATCTTGAATGTTTTCTTACCAAAGATAACCTGATGCTGTAGCCTGACAAACTATAACCCTAGAGTAACTTATCATTAACAATGACAGAAACACAAACTTCTTGACCCTTCATATCAACTTGAAATGGCCTGGATAACTTACTTAACTATTAATACATATTTGGCATTACTGATATTTTATTGCCTCTGGGCCAGCACCACAAGATCATATGGCTCCAAAAGCAACTGCTCAATGATTGCACACTGTGCCTTGTATTTGCTTCACCAGTAATAATAATAATAATAATAATGGCAGTATTTGTATAGCGCCTTTCTCCTGTCGGACTCAAAGCGCTTGCGAGGCAGCCACTAGAGCGCACTCAGTAGGCAGTAGCAGTGTTAAGGAGACTTGCCCAAGAAACTCCTTACTGAATAGGTGCAGGCTTACTGAACAGGCAGAGCCGAGATTTGAACCCAGGTCTCCTGTGTCAGAGGCAGAGGCCTTAACCATTACACTATCCAGCCAGTATAGGCAGATATTAGTGATTAAAGTAGTATGCACATTTTTCTGACTCCAATACTTATAGTTAGATTTTGACTGGTCTTGAGGTAGTTAATGCTTAATGGAACAAGGTTTCTTTTTACTATTGAACATCCCTTTCATATGGAAATAATGTCATGTGTAAATGGGAAATGTAAACAGCCTTGCAAGGGAGAAGGCTTTACAAGGTGTAAAGTTCAAACAGAGATGGGGAAGGATGATCTTTTGAATTCTGCTGCATAAGGTGGGGGTTGTAAAGCAGAAGTGTGGCAAGAATGTGACTAGCAGAAGCTGAAGGCAAGGGTGATGTGGTCTAAACCAGTGTTTCCTCAACATTTCATTGGCATGTACTGCTTTTGAAAGCCTGTGCTCACAAAAAAACCCATTGTAAGGTAAAGATTATCAAAAGTACCCCTTGACAGATATATTTAGTAATAGTACATGGTAACGGTTTCTAAACAATTTCTGAGAGTTTACTGTGGCATCTAAATAGCTAAAATAGTAAATTGGTGTTGCTTATATAGGATTTATTTGATTTTTCAATTTTTAAAAACTCTGCATTTTCTATATTTAACTATATCATGACTGAGTACCCCCGGGACCCACTAGGAGTACCCCCTGGGATACACGTACCACACGCTGAGAACCTAGGGTCTATATGATAGAGATAACACCCCTTTCTTCATTACAGAGAAAGTAATATATGCTTACTTATAAAAGATGCAATACAGAACTGTGCTGTGGCGTATGTATTAGTACACCGCTGATGAGCTGGGCGCAGGGTGAGCCAAATGACAGTTCACTCTGCTGCTGCTCAAATTCCCCCTCTGAGAGAGCCATAATTTGAGATCCAGCGGTCACCGGATTCCTCTTACGCAGGGCATGTACTACAGCACTAGTGCTATAGGGGCGCCCAGATTTGGCGCTCGGCACTGAAACCACCTGCTTCGGTGCTGTGTCTCCTTTATAGTTAGGCTAAGTCAATGGTATTCCTGCTGAATTTAATTAGCCCTTTTTCATACTGCATGACTCTATAGGACAAATCAGAAAATCAGTATTGTACTGCAGTAATTAGAATGCCACAGAATTTTTAGGCCAATCACAAGACTCGGAAGTATAAGTCAATCAGTGAATGCAGATGTTTAGGCCTGGTCCACACTGGTCTGTTGCAGATCAGATCCGTTTTAAACGGATCCGTTTTTGTAAACTTTTTTTTTTTTTTTTAAACCCCTTCCCCCCCGTTTTTCCTAAAAATGCCTTTTCTTGCAGCATACGCTTCCAGTCCATGGATACGTATGCTCAGCCGTGGGGGGAGAGGAAGCCCCCATGCTGGAGGAGGTAGCAGCCAGAACGGGGGTGGCAGCGGTCAGCGGAATCGTCCCCCCCCCTCACCTGGGTCCCCCATCCTCTCTCCCCTCCAAACGAGATAAACAGAGGAACACCAAGAGTCCCAATAGTGTAGTATGTATTGACAAAGGGGGTAATGACAAAGAGTAATAGTTGTTATACTCACAAACATGGGTCACCAATAGGCAACCACTGTAAAGGCAGGTGGGGAGATTATCCTGACCCCACTCAGGAATAAGAAGTCGCTTTCTGTAGATAGTAGAAAGGGTCGCAACCCTCCACCAAGGGTGGATACAATATTATAAAGGAGAGAACAGAGGCGCCAAAAGGATAAAAGGGGTTTTAAAGGTGCTTAAAAGCCAAAACGTGGTAATTAGAGGAGGCAGTGGTGGACTTACCCCCTCCAAGCAGACACAACACGACTGTACATTCAGTCTATTTATTAACGAACTCCAGATAAAACAAAGCAACGCGTTTCACGGGTCAGCGCCCGCTTCCTCAGGCAATAGAAAAAGGAGTTACAGCATCTAGCAAAACAAACGACACTCAGCGCCAACGCTTCCAGTCCATGGATACGTATGCTCAGCCGTGGGGGGAGAGGAAGCCCCCATGCTGGAGGAGGTAGCAGCCAGGACGGGGGTGGCAGCGGTCAGCGGAGTCGTCCCCCCCCTCACCTGGGTCCCCCATCCTCTCTCCCCTCCAGCTACTTGCACAAAATTGGTTAAACTGTAAAGTATGAGGCAAGCGGGGAGCTAACCTTCTCTCTTTCTCTGCTCGCCGCCTCACTGCCTGCAGTGCCGCCCTCTATACTACCCCATCCAGCATGGCTGCCCCCTCCTCACCCACAGGTTGTGACACAGAAACGGATCTGTTTCTGTGTCCAAAACTGCCTGTGTAGAGGCGATCCATTTTCCTATTCCCCTGCACTACCCCCTCCGTGTATCCGCATCCAGATGCGTTGCGTGAAGATGCAGCAGATCCGGAATCTCCGTTCAGGTTTCGAAAAAGGGTCCCCGCAAACGCAGACGGATCCGTTTTTTGTTTGGGTCAAGACTGCTGCTATTTTTAACATTGCTATCCGTGGCTCCAGTTTTCATCATGTTTTAAAAACGGAGCCACGGATACGTTTCTGGACCTAGTGTGAACCTACTCTAACTAAAGTTGCCAATAGGAAATGCGGACTACGCATTAGGGAGTTTCAGATTTCCACTGGGAGCCGCGGTCGTTTCAGATTGGGCCATAGCTCAGTTTGGGTAAAGGCCGTAGGCAAATGGAGTCCTTAAAGAGACACTGTAATGAAAAAACCCCACCTGGGGGTCAGTAGTGTCTCTGCCCAGGCTCCAGTAGAAATAGCTGAGCCTGATCGGTTCCGAGTCGCCTGTGCATTAGAATAAACCTGATTGGGCTTAGCTATTTCCACATAAGCCCAAATGGAATGCTGAAACCGCGCCTGTGCTGGATTGCGGTAGGTAAATATTTACCTCCCCGGTGTTCAGGGGCTTTAAGCACTGCACAACGGATGGATGGAGTAGGATAGGGAAGCCTCATTGGGATCCAGAGACCTCCCACTCCCGAGGTAATTATCCCCAGGTGGAGTTTTTTTTTTTTAATTAGAGGTTTTCTTTAAGTAGGCAGTTCATAGGGGTTCTAGATATTCGAACTTCAAACAGCTGCAGAAGGACAACTGCTAATGGAAGGTGGAAGTCCAAGGATAGTCCAGGCCACAGGTGTCAAACACAAGGCCTGCAGGCTGAATGCGACCATCCTTGCCATTTTATGTGGCCTCCGAGAGCTTCCAATGTTCATCAGTGTAAGCAGCAAAAGAAAGACAGCGCACTGCCTTCCTGTCCAGAGGAACACACCGATGACAGTGTTTCTGAAAACAAAACGTAGCCGCTGCATGGACCGGAGGATTGTTGAATGATCGCACAGGATGGCTGGAGGAGGCTGGTAGAAGTGAGGGAAACACTTTTTTTTATACGTTCAGTTTAGGTTCACTTAGATAAACTGTTTGGCACACGACTCAGACTATGTTTTAGTTTTTGGTCCTTTTTGTGATTGAGTTTGACACCTCTGATCTAAGCCCAAGAAGCCCCCTCCCTCTGCATGTAAAGAGGCAGTGATCAGCCACCTGCTGGTGAGTAGTGGAAGGTCACATTAGTCAGGCAAACAATGACACTAGCAAGTGAAGCTACCTGTAGCAGCATTCTTGACATTAGGCTGGATGACAATCCTGTGTAATGTCTTAATGGTAGAGAAGAGAGATCCCAAAAACACAGGTCTAAAACTTTTGGATTAGGGAACTATATTGCGTCATCTCGGTATGGAATGTTGTAGTTTACTGATTAACTTGGAGTGTGTTGACTCTTACTGTTGGACGCATGGGAATATCTTCCTTATAGGGACATAAACTACAAAAAATGTTTTCTAAGATTCTAATCCACTTCCACGGCATTTAAAAAGAAAATTTCTCTATCCTGGGAGTTGAACTGGTGACATTTACTATATGTCCAATACTAGCAAACACAGAAAAGCCCCCACTGCCACCCATCACGCAAAATATGTATCAGCAAGCGTGTTACATAACAGATTCACTAATTTCCATCAGAAAAAAATAATAAATAAAAGGTCTTTAAATATTCAGAAAATGTATTTAAATGCTATACCTTCTCCCAAACTGCAGCATAGCGGAAGCGAACAGATACGTTTCTAAATTCACACCAAAGTGTTTAATGTCAGCAGTTCGGCGCTGACAGCTACATTGTCTTTGATACAAGATCTGTCATAACATGCCTAATGTCAGGATGGGAGTTCAGAGAGCAGACCAGCAAACGGTTACTGGCAGATGTCCACTATTTATACTCCAGCAACACTGGAAAATGCTCTTCAATATAGAGCCTCCTTCTCAACCAGTTTGAAAATACACAGGACCAGAGAAGAAGAGGAACACACAAGAAGACAGGGATAAGAGAGGACACACTGCAGATCAGCCGTGCCCAACCTACGGCCCGCGGGCCATTTGTGGCCCGCGAAGCCAGTTTCTGTGGCCCGCGCGGTGTGCTGCCTGCGGAGGGGGAGAGGATCGGGTGGTATTGCGTTGTATCAGCACTCGGCGGGACGCGCATACACCAGCGTGTGCTCGTATTCAGCCCCGGGTAGCGCTGGGATAGTCAGAAAGCCTAACTCATTGGTTACTGCAGGAACCTTCCTCCAATAGGAATTAGCCTAATTCCTATTGGAGGAAGGCTCCTGCAGTAACCAATGAGCGAGGCTTTCTAACTATCCCAGCGCTACCCGGGGCTGAATACGAGCGCACGCTGGTGTATGCGCGTCCCGCCGAGTGCCATACTACGCAATACCACCCGATCCTCTCCCCCTCCGCAGGACACTGCGGGCAGACACCGGGGCACACGCTGTGCCAGCCTCCTCAGCCCCAAACACAGAGCTGCCAGCCTCCTCAGCCCCAAACACAGAGCTGCCAGCCTCCTCAGCCCCAAACACAGAGCTGCCAGCCTCCTCAGCCCCAAACACAGAGCTGCCAGCCTCCTCAGCCCCAAACACAGAGCTGCCAGCCTCCTCAGCCCCAAACACAGAGCTGCCAGCCTCCTCAGCCCCAAACACAGAGCTGCCAGCCTCCTCAGCCCCAAGCACAGAGCTGCCAGCCTCCTCAGCCCCAAACACAGAGCTGCCAGCCTCCTCAGCCCCAAACACAGAGCTGCCAGCCTCCTCAGCCCCAAACACAGAGCTGCCAGCCTCCTCAGCCCCAAACACAGAGCTGCCAGCCTCCTCAGCCCCAAACACAGAGCTGCCAGCCTCCTCAGCCCCAAACACAGAGCTGCCAGCCTCCTCAGCCCCAAACACAGAGCTGCCAGCCTCCTCAGCCCCAAACACAGAGCTGCCAGCCTCCTCAGCCCCAAACACAGAGCTGCCAGCCTCCTCAGCCCCAAACACAGAGCTGCCAGCCTCCTCAGCCCCAAACACAGAGCTGCCAGCCTCCTCAGCCCCAAACACAGAGCTGCCAGCCTCCTCAGCCCCAAACACAGAGCTGCCAGCCTCCTCAGCCCCAAACACAGAGCTGCCAGCCTCCTCAGCCCCAAGCACAGAGCTGCCAGCCTCCTCAGCCCCAAGCACAGAGCTGCCAGCCTCCTCAGCCCCAAGCACAGAGCTGCCAGCCTCCTCAGCCCCAAGCACAGAGCTGCCAGCCTCCTCAGCCCCAAGCACAGAGCTGCCAGCCTCCTCAGCCCCAAGCACAGAGCTGCCAGCCTCCTCAGCCCCAAGCACAGAGCTGCCAGCCTCCTCAGCCCCAAACACAGAGCTGCCAGCCTCCTCAGCCCCAAACACAGAGCTGCCAGCCTCCTCAGCCCCAAACACAGAGCTGCCAGCCTCCTCAGCCCCAAACACAGAGCTGCCAGCCTCCTCAGCCCCAAACACAGAGCTGCCAGCCTCCTCAGCCCCAAACACAGAGCTGCCAGCCTCCTCAGCCCCAAACACAGAGCTGCCAGCCTCCTCAGCCCCAAACACAGAGCTGCCAGCCTCCTCAGCCCCAAACACAGAGCTGCCAGCCTCCTCAGCCCCAAACACAGAGCTGCCAGCCTCCTCAGCCCCAAGCACAGAGCTGCCAGCCTCCTCAGCCCCAAGCACAGAGCTGCCAGCCTCCTCAGCCCCAAGCACAGAGCTGCCAGCCTCCTCAGCCCCAAGCACAGAGCTGCCAGCCTCCTCAGCCCCAAGCACAGAGCTGCCAGCCTCCTCAGCCCCAAGCACAGAGCTGCCAGCCTCCTCAGCCCCAAGCACAGAGCTGCCAGCCTCCTCAGCCCCAAACACAGAGCTGCCAGCCTCCTCAGCCCCAAACACAGAGCTGCCAGCCTCCTCAGCCCCAAACACAGAGCTGCCAGCCTCCTCAGCCCCAAACACAGAGCTGCCAGCCTCCTCAGCCCCAAACACAGAGCTGCCAGCCTCCTCAGCCCCAAACACAGAGCTGCCAGCCTCCTCAGCCCCAAACACAGAGCTGCCAGCCTCCTCAGCCCCAAACACAGAGCTGCCAGCCTCCTCAGCCCCAAACACAGAGCTGCCAGCCTCCTCAGCCCCAAACACAGAGCTGCCAGCCTCCTCAGCCCCAAACACAGAGCTGCCAGCCTCCTCAGCCCCACACACAGAGCTGCCAGCCTCCTCAGCCAGCACACTACAGGCCACTCTGATACCATTGCTGCATTAATCTGCCCTGTGCATACACCCAGGTACCGTACTGGACTCTGATACCATTGCTGCATTAATCTGCCGCAAACTTCTCATTAAGAAAATGTGCATCAAATGGTGAGTACAACAATTCTTGTCGTTTTCTTCCCATTTCCAACACCATGTTAACTGTTACTAGAAAAACGTTAAAAGTTTTTTACATCGAAATTTTGTATGCATGTGTTCCGGCCCTCGAGATTTTTCTTGATTTGAAGTTCGGCCCTCGGGCCAAAAAAGGTTGAGCACCACTGCTGCAGATAAACAGATCACAATAACATCCACCATGAAATGCACTGGCGTGGGTATATTAGGCCCCATTTACAATAGATGCATATTTTTCTGCAATGCAGAAACGCAGGACAACAAACCAAATAATGCGCTTACTGTAATAATGCAGTTGTCCATCCCTAGTAAAAACAGCTTTTATCTGCATGACATTTGCGTTTTCACATAAATACATCGTACTGCAACTGCAGATGTGTACTTTTTAACGCATAGGAAGATGTTGGCACTGGAAAACGCATTCATGGTATTAAAAGTGCAGACATACTGTCCGTGACTGTAATCCCTAATTTTCACAAAAGCATTGCAGAGCAATTCTGGTATGCATTTCCACACATCATCATCATCACCATTCACTTATGGGAAGGGGCAATGTAGACGTGCACAAAATGATGCTGCCTGAATTTCACAACCCCTATAATGTGCAATGCATGAGCCTTCTGCAATATCAGGAAAAGGGAGATCTAGGGAAGAAATGAATATGATGTCCAGGAAAAGAAGTGTTCCGACTGACAATAACACAGTAATGCTATGGGAGAAGGAATCTGGTGTCTGCCAGACACCCATCTGTATGACAGAACAGCTCTGTACTCTAGCACTGCCCGGTCACCCAGCCGGGATCCCCAGTATCCAGAAAGCCAGCATTATGTATGTGACACCCTAGTTACAGATATCTGCAGCACATCACAGCTAAGCTGCAAGTAACACTGTCACTGTGACAGATCAGATGGCAGCGCACAGCCCCCCCCTGCCAGCAGCAGAGCCCCATTCATGCTTACATTGTCCGGCTCCCCAGTGCAGAAGGGCTGCTCCCCGCTCTCTCCCTCCGTCGCCATCTTCGTGCTATAGCAGTGAGTAATGCAGCCGGGTGAGAAGAGAGGAAAGGGGAGAGAAGAGGAGAGGAGGACAGCCCCCACAACTAGCATACCACTACCCAGTGCCTGCCTGCTCCTCCTCCTACCTGCTGCTTGCCAGAGCCTTAACTCTATGAGGACCTGCTGCTGCTACTACATCCAGGCAGCCACACTAGTCCCAACATGTTGCCAGTAATTGTGTATCATTGTCATACAGTAATGTGGAAGCTGTGCCACTGCCTGCGCTGCACATCCTCACTGCTCCAGCAATCGTGCACTGTATATGGTCAGTGCTCCCCCCCCGCCGTCCTGCAGGAGATGAGTGGGAAGCAGACGGCCAGGAAACAGCTACTGGTGACCGGGATAGGTTACACTGGGAAAGGAGGAGGGAGACTCCATAACAAGCTGCAGGCACACTGACCTCCATTGAAAACTTCCCATTACACTCACCTACCAAAGGCATTTTACAGTCCTGCTAAACCTAGCTAGCTCCTGCTGAAAGACTTCCATAGGCTGTAATAGCATGCGTGGCTGTAGTATTGGGGCAATAATCATTTTGAAGAGATATTTTTTTTTTAATCTAAGAAAAGCCTAGGTGGTGGTCACTTTTAAACCATATAATTAGTGTGCATTTGTAAACGAGGCTGCTGCTGCATTTTCCAGAGGCATTTGCGATTCCGCATAGTGTAAATAAACGATACAACCTCCACAACGTTCTTCAAACAATTGTGGCAAAATGCTTGCATGGAATGTCTGCAAGTGTGATCCCTCCCTAGGCATTCAGGATATCATTTGAATTGGGCATAGCTGATGCATATCTCCAAAATGTTGCTATTTAGTTCAGCAGGCGTGTTTCGGGTAAGCTTAGCTCTGCCCTCTGGCTCTATGCACAGGACTAGGTACATACTGTGCAGTTAGGGCACCCTATAAAAGACTGGCTGGCTGGGGTGGGTGGGGGCACACATAACAGAGCGTAAAAGGTCGCGTTTTCATATGTGGTTTTGGTTTTTTTTTTGTGTGTGCTTTACTTTTAGTGCATTTGCAGGTTTTTTTACTCGTGTTTTTTTGCGTGCGTATTTATGCGTTTGCAGTTTGCATATACAAAAGGCATATGCGTTTTATATTGCGTTTTATGCAAATCACTAGGAAGACAACAGGGTAATGGAAATACATCACAAGACAAACGCATACAAATCACAATGCGATCTCATTGACTTGTATTATATGCATTTTTGATGTGTTTTTGAATATTATGCAACAAAACCAGTGTTTTTAAAAACGCACGCATTCAAAAAGCATATGCTTTTTTTCATGCTGCCCATTAGCGGCAAAACGCAGCATTTTCTGCAATGCTTGAGTTTCTGCTAAGTGTGCACCTAGCCTGCGTTTTTTGTAACAATCAAGGGCTTATGGATATTAGACAGGGGTCAAACTCGCAAAGATTCGCATGTGTTTTCAACAAAGCGAAAACGCACATAATGCTTCCCTATCGAGATTTGCAGTGCATGGGATTGGGCGTTTATGGTGGGTTTTTTTAACATGTGGTTTAATAGTACTGGGATATTCAAGTAACCTCAACAAACAAATCCGAAGGAAAAACTATTTTCTGCTTAAAGGACACCTGTAGTGAGAGGAATATAGATGCTTATATTTACAGTGTTTCCTTGTAAGCAATACCAGTTGCCTGGCAACTCTGCTGATCTTCTGCCTCTAATACTTTTAGCCATAGACCCTGAACAAGCATGCAGCAGGTCAGGTGTTTCTGACATAGTTAGATCTGACAAGATTAGTTGCATTTTGGGTATTATTCGGACACTACTGCAGCCAAATAAATCAGCAGGGCTGCCAGGGGATACTGCTTAAGGCTACTTGCACACCAAGACGTTGCGTTAGGTGCTACGTTAAGGTCGCATAACGTGCACCTAACACAACGTATGGTGCTGCAAGTGAGGACGGGAGAGTGAGCCGCGTTAGGCGGCTCGATTCCTATAATGTCTCCCAGAGTGGCGCTGATTGGCCAGTGGGACCACGTGATGCGGAGCGAGACACTCCGCATCACGTGGTCCCGCCGGCCAATCAGCGGCCGCCAGTGCAGTGATGTGCGCGGCTACTGTAGCTGGCTCTCCCCGCCTCCTCTCCGCCCCCCACTGCGCATGTGCAAACAGTCTAACGCGGCTATAGCCGCTGTAACGCCGTAGCATGCTGCACTTTCCGGACACCGTGCAGCGTTACATGTAACGCAACGTGGGCTGTGTGAACAGCCCACTTGTGTTACATTGCTGTGCGTTGGGGGAGCGTTACAGGCGCACTAACGTGCGCCTGTAACGTCTTAGTGTGTAAGCAGCCTAAAAGAAAAGAAATAAGGCAGCCTCCATATACCTCTCACTACAGTTGTCCTGTAAATGGGTCTGTTGTAAACTAGTGACGAGCCTGATGCTTCTGCCGTGGCTATGACCTGTATACCAATGCTTTTACCATGCAAAGGAACTGACTGGGAGGGGGACAGCAGCATCTGAGGACCTAAATGGACAGCAAACGAAATGGATTTGCGAAACGTATGCGGTAAGTAACCTAGTGCCTAGTGGGTACAAAGACTGTCCATTCTTATAGGATTCCGTTGTCATTCGCTTTGTTTG
Organism: Hyperolius riggenbachi; assembly: GCF_040937935.1. Taxonomy (NCBI): domain Eukaryota; kingdom Metazoa; phylum Chordata; class Amphibia; order Anura; family Hyperoliidae; genus Hyperolius; species Hyperolius riggenbachi. Next base: position 285,376,197 of record NC_090648.1, on the reverse strand, counting down.
TGAAAAACGCATGCCGCCCGCACTTGCATTCTGCTTGTAGTAACGGACTCAATGGTTCCATTCCAAAAGAACCGATGTGAACGGATCCTATTGCATGGGATTCATTCCCAGCCGTGCCAAGCTGTTCAGTTACGCTAAACTTTTTTTGTACAGTGTGAACCCGACCTGACGCGTATTATACCTCAGTTAGGCTAGGTTCAAAATGGGGCGTTGCGTGTCCTGTAAAAAGAGGAGTGCAATTGCCAGTAAAAGTTGCATCAAGCCTTGTGTGTGTACACGCGTTCCAATGCATATAATGGGGCATACAGTCCATGACTGCACCTGTGAACACGCACGTTGGTCCAGTACCACACAGCATGCCTCCCACTATGTTGTCAGATTCCACCACACTGCGCTGCTATCGTGCCGATGTGAAAATACCATTATTACATAACATTAGCAATGCAATTATATTTTACAATGCGCCACAACGTCCCACTGTGAACCGAGCCTTGTCGGAAAATATAATCGCATAGCAAACAGGATGCAGTTGTATTGCAATTGTATGGTCACATCATCGCGTTAGTATTGCGGGGCAATGGAATCCATTGGAATAATTTTGTGTGGTACCAGTCAACATGCACGTTTATAGTTGTAATGAAGCCTACTCTTCATTAAGTGTATTAATTGCATGTGTGTGTGAGGCGCAACGCAACTTTCCTGATTTTACAGGGTACGTAACTCCCCAATGTGAAATTAGCCTTTGTTTGGTGTACTCCTGACTGCTGAGGTGAGAGTGAACATCATGATGAGAGCAAAAGAGTCTGGGGCCTTTAGAAAGAAGACTGTACCAGCTTATAAGTCTAGTAAGGGAATTAAAGGGATCGCAGAAGAATTTGAAATCAGCCATTTGCTGTCTGGAAAATAGTCTACATGTGCAGGGCTTTCAAAACTGCCAACATGAAAAAACGAACAAACAAAAATAAAAAAAAAAACTGCCAACATGCCTAGGTCTGGCCATCCAAGCAAGTTTACCCTGCGTGCAAATCATGGGATGTCAAGAGAAGTCTGAAAACTGTAAAAAGTCATCACAGGACCTACAGCAGGCTCCTTTACATCTACAAATCCTCTACAATCACAACTTTAAAGGGACACTGTAGGGGGGTCAGGGGAAAATGAGTTGACGTTAACCGGGCTTCTAATGGTCCCCCACAGACATCCTGTGCCCGCACAGCCATTCCCCAATGCTCCAGCCTCTGGTTCACTTCTGGAATTTCAGACTTTCAAGTCTGAAAACCACTGCGCCTGCATTGCCATGTCCTCACTCCCGCTGATGGCACCAGGAGCATACTGCGCAGGCCCAGTATGGTCTGTGCCTGCAACGTGCGCTCCTGGTGACATCAGGGGAAGTGAGGACACGGAAATGCAGGCGCAGTGGTTTTCAGACTTGAAAGTCTGAAATTCCAAAAGTGAACCGGAGGCGGGGCCGAGCATCAGTGAGTGACTGCATGGGCACAGGATGCCTGCGGGGGACCATTAGAAGCCCCGGGTAACTTCAACTCATGTTCCCCCGCCCCCCTTCAGTATCCCGCTAAGGGCTCTTTCACAGTGGTACGCTGCATTTGATGCAATGTTAAGGTCGCACAACGTGCCTCTAACGCAACGCATGTTAGTTTTGAAGTTGGACGTTATATTGAACTGCGTTATGCGTCTCTTGATGCGCCATTTTCGACGCACACTGATAGAATGAAAACAGCGCATGTGTCACATTTTAAAAAAAATCAAAAACATTACTGAGCATGTGCAAACAGTCCAACGTAGCTTAAAGGGACTCCGAGCTCACGAAAAAAAGAAAAGTTGTACTCACCAGGGGCTTTCTCCAGCCCAGTGCTGGTCGGGAGGTCCCACGCCGGCGTCCTGGCTCCTCTCCTTCTCCCCGCTCCGGTATAGCTGACAGGCCGCAGCCCGGGCGACACTTCCGCGTATGACGCGGATTACGTCACACGCCGGCCGCCTCGCGTCATCACGGCGGCCGGCGTGAAAGTACGCTTTAATCGCGCATGCGCAGTACTTTCACGCCGGCCGCCGTGATGACGCGAGGCGGCCGGCGTGTGACGTAATCCGCGTCATACGCGGAAGCTGCAGCCCGACACTCCACCGAGTGTCGCCCGGGCTGCGGCCTGTCAGCTATACCGGAGCGGGGAGAAGGAGAGGAGCCAGGACGCCGGCGTGGGACCTCCCGACCAGCACTGGGCTGGAGAAAGCCCCTGGTGAGTACAACTTTTCTTTTTTTCGTGAGCTCGGAGTCCCTTTAATAACGCATGTAACGCACAGCATGCAGCACTTTCTAAATGTTGCTACACGTTACACACAACGCAACGTGAGCACTGTGAATGTGGCACATACTTTGTATTGCTGTGTGTTAGTCTGCTTTATTCCTTTTTATAACGTGCGACTTTAACGTCGCACTGTGAAAGCAGCCTGAGTGTACCTGAGATGGGGATATAAAAAATATGATACATACCTGGGACTTCCTCCAGTCCCCTCCAGGCTGATTACTCCCTTACCGTCCTCCTGTGCCACCTCGTCCTCTGCAATTCGGCCTGTAAAAGCCCTTCAGTCGGCGCCAGTTGGAGCATGCGCAGTTCAGCACGATGGGGATGCGTTGCCAGGCTGTGCATGCACAATACGCCCCAGACCATAGGATGGCAGGGGAGCGTTCAGCCTGGAGGGGGCTGGAGGAAGTCCCAGGTATGTATCTTTTATTTTTTTATATCCCTCCGTCTCAGGTTCCCTTTAACTTGCACGGGAGTACATCTGGGCCCTTATTCAAGTGACTTTTTCTCCTGAGTTTTCTCCTTGGTGCTGTTTTCACACCCTATCAATCAAACGCTTTTTAAGCCACTAACACGCAAGAAAATATTCAGAATAATGTCAACAGTACTTTTCATCCACTTTTTAGTATTTTTTCAATTGCACAGTACTAACAAGTTATTTAAACAGAACATGAACAATGATCTCCTATGAAAAAGGGCCATAGGCTCATATGCAATTACATTGTTTACCTGAATTTTCTCATCGGTGATACTGTGACAACTTGTAAATAAAATGAAATTTAAACCACCAGCAAGCAAGAAAATACTCAAAATAATTTTGATAGTAAAGTACTGAAAAATTATCTTAAGTACAAGATAAAAAAATATTTTGATATTTTGTAGGAGAAAACTTAGGAGAAAGAGTTAATTGCATATGGACCATGGAGTCTTAGCAGTTGTCTCTCCATTCAGTGGCCTAGCAATAGGGGATGCAACGGTTACAACTGCACCAGGTCCCCTGGACCTGAAGGGCATTTGCTCTTTCTTGGTAATGGTCATGTCTATATATGCCTGAAATAGCGATTTTAACTAACCATTTCTTTGCCTCTGCTTACACCTCTCTCTTACAGCTAGACAGGTAAATTGGGTGTTCCCATTTACTTCAGCTTTCTGATGCCTCCCACTTTGGCTCTCTCTACATCCTCTGGCACTTTCTGCAGAGAGTTCGGCAGCGGTGCTGGTGGTGGGTTGAAAACTCACTTTGCCCAAGTGTGTTTGGCTGTGGGCTCTGTGCCTGGTGGAGGGGGGTTACTGATCTGTGATCGGTTAGCTGCATAGTAGTGTAATCAGTGCTCCCTGAATTTTATTCCATGACTGCCCATGCCTAGGTCACAACCAGATAGCAGGTCCTAAATATGAGATTTATATCCCAGGTAAAATCATTAAGTCACAGAGTCTGATTTATAAAAGGATGCCAGAGCTGAACTAACTAGGAGAAACAGGGAGCAGGTATGTACTGCAAGCTGTCCTGATGCTTACCGCTCCCCCAATTCTCTATCCCCCACCTTTCCAACCTACATGCCCCCCAGCAACTTCTTCTGGGTCGGCTGGGTCAGGCATTAGTGCGCAGGCGTCGGCCCAGCTGCGGGTGTCCAACATCAGCCGATCGCCCGCCAATACCAAATGCCGACCCATTGCAATGTCGGGGACTCCCCATGTCCTAATGTACTCCCCCTGTGTAATGTAATTTGCAGTGGCGTGTATCTCTCACCTGATCCTGGGAGCCTGCGGTAATCACGTGCTTCTCCTCTCACGCGCTCTTTCCCTAGTGCCAGCATTTACTGGTGGTGTCATTACACACGTGACCTGCACTAGGGGGAGGAGAAAGTGAGAGGAGAAGCCGCTGATTGGTGCGGACTCCCAGGATCAGGTGAGAGATACACCGCTGCTAATTACATTACACAGGGGAAGTGTAAGAGGACACAGGAGACAATAAAGGATGTGGATGTGGACACAGGGGGACAGGAGGAGGACACCAAGGGTGAAGGGAGGAGGACACAGTAATTGGGGGGATAACCTCTACAAGATGCCCCTAGACCATGAATGCACCATGTTTAGTGTATTATTTTTTTCCGTTTTTTTTTTTGTCCTCTAAACCTAGATGTCTTATAGTCCGAAAAACACAGTATTTTTCAGGGCTGTGGAGACAGTACAAAAATCATCTGACTCCTCAGTTTGTAAAAACACCTACTCCGACTCCAAGTGCCCAAAATTGCTCCGACTCCTCAGTCTAATTTTTACAAAGGCTTTTGATTTGGTTCAAAAATCATCCGAATCCGACTCCTCAGTTTATTGAAACCTCCGACTCCGGGTCCCAAAATTGCTCAGACTCCGACTCCTCGACTCCACAGCCCTGGTATTTTTTGTGTTGCGGTGGAGATGTGATGCTCCTGCCCCATTCCACCGTAATGCGAAAAATGACAAACATATGATTCTGCGCCCCCACTCAGTGACATACGCCCTGCTGGGGAGAAAGTACTGAGATTCCTGTCAGTTCGCAGATGCGCACAGCAATGCACCAGGCTCCTGTTGATTAAATTCCTGCATCACCCATTGGGCCTGATTCATCAGCTTAATGTGCAGTAGTGCGCGCTATGCACACCTTACATAGCAGCGCTTGCTGATATGTAGGATTGTGCTTCCCTTAGTTACGCACATTGCTTCCTTAGCAACGTGTGCAACATCAACTGGGGGCAGTCCTGCTCCTGTGAAGTATTGTTACCGTGATACTTCACTCGCGGCGGCTACTGTGTTAACACCCCCTGCTGTTATAATTATTTCCAGATTTAAGGTCTAAAAGCCATAACATTTTTTCACAAGCTTTTAGACCCTACAAACAAGGACAAAAACATACCTCAGAGAGGTCTGCAGCAGCTTCTGCATGAAACTCACTTAGGCACCGGATTACCACCCTGTTCTGCGGCTTTCTGTCCCGAGCCTGACTCGGGATTACCGCTAAGGAGGTTAACTTACATTGTTACAACTATGTAAATTAATACAGTAGCGATACTTCACAGGAGCAGGACGCGTGTTGCTAAGGAGACAATGTGCATAACTAAGGGAAGGCACAATCCTACATAGCAGCGAGCGATGCTATGTAAGGCATGCATAGCGTGCACTACTGCACATTAAGCTGCGCTGTTTTAGCAGTGCAGCCTGATGAATCAGGCGCATTGGCTCCAATGACTTTCGCCGACGCTACATCAGCGCGGCAGACATATGGTAATGCGCTACAGACTTTGCATCAGCTTGGCAGTGGTTTGGAAGCTTCCTGCACAAAGTGGTAAGTTTGCAAGGCCCCATACACTTACATTGCCGTTGCGTTACCCAGCGGTAAAACAGGGTAACGCAACTCACACTTGCAATGCAAGTGTAAAAGGGGCCTCAATAAATTCATCATGTTCACCAATGATGTCTAAGGTCAGCCCACATGGGCAGAGGAGTTTAAGAGCGGCCCAAAGGAAGAGGCAGAAGTAGCTGTGAAAAAGTGGAAAAAAACCACTACGTTGCTGTATTTTGTGTATAGCATGCCAGATAAAGAAGTGTTAATACACAACGGGCAGTCAGGGACCATGCATGTTGTAAGGTGCGCAATTATAGAAAGAAATCCTAGAGCCAGTAGGCTTTGTTTTCATCCGAGTAAAAGACTGATCAATGAAATCTTTGCTTTGAATGGTAAACACTCATGAGGGATTCTCAGTCTTCCCTTAAAGAGAACCGAGGTGGGTTTCTAACATCAATATTTGGACACAGAGGCACATTCTGCATACAATCACCAGCTTCTGTGGCCTCACAGTGTGCCCCCAGTCACCCCCCCCCCCCGTGCTCTGCTGCTGTCCCCCATTATAAAAACCGCCAGGCTAGGGACATGCACATTGTCGCTAGTCAGCTGTTTACCTTTTGGCTGCCACTCAGCGGCGGCGCTGCTCCCCCGCCTTCTCTATAGCGCGGCTCCCCTCCTGTGTCCCTCCCCTCCCCGCCTCTGTAAGCCAATTGGAGGAAACTTATGGAGGCAGCGAGGGAAGGGACACAGGCGGGGAGCCGTGCTACAGAGGAGGCGGGGGAGCGGCGCTGAGTGGCATCTAAAAGGTAAGATAGTGACAATCTGCGTGTGGCTAGCCTGGCGGTTTTTATAAGGGGGACAGCAGCAGAGCATGGGGGGAGACTGGAGGCACACTGTAAGGACAAAGAGGCTGGGCTTTGTATGCAGAATGTGCCTCTGTGTCCTAATATTGATGTCAGAAACCCACCTCAGGTTCTCTTTAAAGGAAACTTGAGATGGGGCCCTGCCATAAAATATACACACCTGGGGCTTCCTCCAGCCCCCTCCGATCTGATTGCTCCCACGGTGTCTTCTTCTTGCTCTCTGTGTCTCTGAAATTGGTCCTGGAAAGTCCTCCAAACCAGGGCCAAATGCGCATGCCCAGCTGCGCGCATTCCTGCGCAGAATGCTCTCAGCAACGGGAGTGAGACATGAGATTGGGCCTGGCTGGACTGCGCCTGTAGTGTTTGGCCCTGACTTTCTGGGCTAGTTGCAGGCGAACAGAAAGTGAGAAGAGGATGCCGTGGGAGCGATCAGGCCAGAGGGGGCTGGAGGAAGCAATGTAGTGTCTTCTTTCTGCTTTTTCACAGCTTCTTCTGCATCTTCCTCTGTTCCTCTCTTAAATTCCTTAATTTTTTAAAAAACACCTTCTTGTTTGCACACTTGTTTGCACACTATTTTGGCAGTACTGTGACTGAGGACAAGACTGAGCAACTGCTGTTCAGTAAGTGCTTTTTTTTTTCTAAATAAGAACATTTCTGAAAAGAATCCCCCATGAGGAGATGAACTAGTCTAGATTTTTATTGACAGTGAAAGCGACATAGGAACAAAGTAATTTATAGTGCAATTTACTGTGGGGAAAAAATGTAACACTGTATTTATGCATTGTAAATTTTAGAACTTTTGCAATAGGTGTCTTAGCAGTCCATAAAGGCAAGGATTTTTGTTTATGCTTTATTTTGGTTTTTTTTTTCTTCCTGTAAATATTGTAAATACTTATTGTAGCAATCATTTGTCTTTTAAGCCTTTGCTTTTGTTTGTTCAACAAGTTTGACATTGCTATATATTGATATGATTTACCTTAATTTGTATACAATAGTATTACTATTACTACTACTATGGTCAGTGCCACATATTTAACACATATTTAAAGGGGCACTATGGCGAAAAATTTTAAATATGTGCAAACATATACAAATAGGAAGTATGTTTTTTCCAGAGCAAAATGAGCCATGAATACTTTTCTCCGATGTTGCTGTCACTTACAGTAGGTAGTAGAAATCTGACAGAGGTTTTGGATTAGTCCATCTCTTCATGGGGGATTGTCAAGGATTTATTTATTTTCAAAAGCACTTAGCGAATGGCAATTGTTCTGTCCAACTGCCAAAAAACTGTGTAGGGAGCAGGGAGCCTGGCCAGCATCATTGTTTAAATCCTTTTTAGGGAATATCTTTATAAAGAATAAAAGCCTTGCTGAGAATCCCCTATGAAGACATGGGCTAGTCCAAAACCTGTCACTTCTATCAGATTTCTACTGCCTACTGTAAGTGATAGTATCGTAGGAGAAAAGTAATTTTTGGCCCATTTTACTCTGGAAAACACATACTTCTTATTAGTCTATGTTTGCACATATTTTAAATGTTTAAATTTTTCGCCATAGTGTGCCCCTTAAAGTATGAGCTGTCACAGGCAAGCATCACCAAAACAACGTGATGACGTAACATCTGTAATGTTGAGGTAACGTTGTTACAGCACCTTCATTGAAGAAGTATTTAGGAACTCTTTGCACACTTCCCAAAAGGCTCACATACTAGAGGTGGGGCCATCTTTGTTGCAAGTGTGTGTACAGCTTCCATGATGCATTGCTGAAAAATATGGAGTGCCAGAACGCCTCAGCTAAGTGTGTTGTTCTTGTCCTGGAAGCCGCTTAGTCGAATGACGCACAGTTGACCCTCCTTCCCCCTCTATGGCAGCAGAGGATGAACAGGATATGACATATTTATGCAATATGGCTGCTTTCTGTACCAAAGTGCCAACTGTACTGTGTGATGTAATGAAGGATGAGGAGGGGGGAGAAGAATTGTGATTTTTACATGGGTTACATTACTTTGGGACAAAGGCAGGCAGAATAACTATATGGGCAACAATGAGCTGAAAGACTTTTTATTGTATGTTATGCTAAATTTAATCATTAGCATTCAAGTTATATTTTAAACTCTGCTGTTTAATCCAGCTTCAGGGCTGCTTATATATCATAAGCAAGATATTTAACATTCAAACAAGCAAGGCCTGTAACATAAAATGTTCCATATGTCTTTTGCTTTATCCCTAAAAATGAAGCAGTGGCTTTATTGACTTTGCAGTGGCTTTATTGATGCCAAGGATCTTGGCGCAGGCAAGCTCCACAACTTCCAGATTTTATCTCTGATAGGTGAAACAATTATTTCCACTGGCAACAGTACAGGGTCAGGGTTCGTGCTAGTGGATGAGGTTACTGTAAAGGATTATATAAAAGTCAGTAAAGTTGGCCATACATCTGGCAATTTTGCAGCTGATGGACCATCCATTCAATAATTATTATCAAATTGGATGAAAATCGGTGCCGCTACAAGCATGTCTGATCGACAAATCGACCGATTTCGGACAGACAAGTTAAGTATTTTAATAGGATAACATATAACATTTGCAGGGACAATGACAGAGGCAGCATCACAAGGCCAATTCCCAAAATAATTCCTGCTGAAATCGATGGAATCAGCCTGCAGTGTATGCGCAGGTGACAGACCTCTCCCTGATCAGAGAGATCTGTCTCTTGGTCGATCTAGTGACATATGAGCACCTTAAAGAGAGACTTTAGTCTAATAAAAAAATTAGTTTAACTTAGCTGGAGCTTCTAGCAGCCCCCTGGAATCATCTTGTGCCCATGACATCAATCCGACTCCCTCTGGCAAGCAACGGCGACCCCTGCAATGCTTGCCAATTGCCGCCAGTTGGCCAGTACTGCGCATGCGTGGACCTGAGCCGGGAGCACTCTGCGCATGCAAAGTAGCAATTTTTGTGTACTGCACATGCGCAGAATGCACCCAGCCTTGGGAGCATGGTGAGGAGGCGCATGGCCAGCCAGCATTGAGGGGGTCACTGCTGCTTGGTGGAGGGACTCAGACAGACATCATGGGCACAAGATGACTCCAGGGGGCAAGAAGAAGTCCCAAGTAAGTTAAAACAATTCTCTAAATTAGACTTAAAGGATACGTTAGCTCGTCAGTTTTCAAAGGGAGCAGGCATGTGTAGCAAGTAGTCCTGGTGCCCACTGCTCCCCCCGTGCCTCTCCGCCCCCCCCCCCCCCCCCTTCCATTATCCTGGAAAGGCCACCGGAAGCTACTTTCAGGTTGGCCAGGGTCGGTAAGAAGTGCGCAGGCGCTGCCCGGCAATGTACGTCCTTGGTTGCTCACCTATGGCCGGGAGTGCTCTGCACATGCGCACTACGTCGCCGTGAAGTCACGACTATAATCAACAATTTGTTTTGATCATTTATCCTAATTTCATTTCATATTGTTACTGTACAGAACTGTCCACAGCCTTCCTCTGAAAGAAAGCAAGTAGAATGACAATAATGTACTGTGCTGTGTGATCTGGTTTTCTTGTATTCCTGTATTGTCATATTGCTGTATGTCACCCCTAAATATTGTCTGTAACCTAAATTAATGTCCAGCGCTGCGTAATATGTTGGCGCTTTAGAAATACAATAAATAAATAAATAATAATGCATGCATGCTATCTTACAACATTCTCAGCTGTCCCTTTTAATTACAATGTAGCACTGCAGATGTAGCAGAAGCAGATAACAGTATTGCACATAATGTCACTCTCCCTACTTTCAGCAGTACAGCAACAGCACTGACAGCTACACTGTCTCTGATACAAATCTACCATAACATGCTTAATGTCAGGATGGGAGTTCAGAGAGCAAAGCAGCAAAACCGTTACTGGCAGATGTCCACTATTTATACTCGAGCAGCAGCAGCACTGTGTTACATGCAATCCAAGCTCTCCTGCACTGCTGTAAATAGCCTCCTTCCCAGCCCGTTTGAAAATACACAGGGACGGATAGACACCCTGCAGATGGAAGGAAGATCTCTGTATGAATGTAATATCATTAGCAGAGCTCCGACTGGCCAGAGATTAATCAGTAAGAAGGCTCAGAGATCACAGTGTACAGTAATGCTATAGGAGAAGGAATCTGCTGTCTGCCAGACACCCATCTGTATGCCTGGGCAGCTCTGTACTCCAGCACTGCTGTCACCCAGCCGGGATCCTCACTATCCAGGTGTATGTGACACCCCAGTTACAGATCTCTGCAGCACATCACAGCTGAGCTGCCAGTAACACAGTGACAGATCAGATGGCAGCAGCAGCAGCGCACAGCCCCCCCCCCCCCCCCGCCAGCAGCAGAGCCCCCCATGCTTACATTGTCCGGCTCCCCAGTGCAGAAGGGCTGCTCCCCGCTCTCTCCCTCCGTCGCCATCTTCGTGCTATAGCAGAGTGAGTAATGCAGCCGGGTGAGAGGAGAGGAAAGGGGGAGAGAAGAGGAGACTCAGTAGAGGACAGCCCCCACAACTAGCATACCACTACCCAGTGCTGCCTGCCTGCTCCTCCTCCTACCTGCTGCTTGCCAGAGCCTTAACTCCATGAGGACCTGCTGCTGCTACTACATCCAGCCACACTAGTCCCAACATGTTGTCAGTAATGTCTGGCACACACATTCAATTATGATTGGCCAATCACCAACACATTTACTACCTCCACTAGTATGAGAATTTGCCTTCACAATGTGCTCATAGTATGTAAATGTTGTTGATGCTACATCATGGAGGTGGTAACATTGCTCATGGATTGGCTAATCATAACTGAAGGTGGACTGGTTACCAGCCTTAATTGTGCACTGACTGTGTATGTGTGGTAGCATTTTTGCAATCTGTAGGTGAGGAGAGTGGAGGTTAATGTTTGCCAGAGGATGGGTGGAGGGTAGTTTTAGGCACAGGATAGGGTAGTTTAGTGTTAGACACGGGATGGGCGGAGGGTAGTTTTAGGGATAGGGTAGGTTAATGTTAGGCGCTGGATGGGTGGTGGCAGCTAAGGATATATGGGCCCCAGTGCAAGTTTTACATTGGGCTTTGGACTTCAACCAATCTTACCATTTCTATGTAATATAATGGACTGCCTAAATTATCCATTCAATATATTCACTCAATTTACCCTCATACTACATATATTTGGTAAAATTGGTTGAAAAAGATTGGATCATTAGTGTCCACCTTTAGGCACAGGATAGGGTAGGTTATTTTTAGGCATGGAATGGGTGGAGGATAGTATTAAGCAAAGAATAGGGTAGGTTAGTGTTGGGAAAAAGAGAGGGGAGGTTAATGTTGTTTTTTTTTTCTTTTTTAACAGTTGAAGTTGGGGAGGTTAATGTTAGGCAGAAAGGTTGGAAGGTTCGTGTGAAGTGGAGGAATGGTACAAGGTGTAAATTCTGACAAAGTTGCATACATTTTCACCACACCTGCACTGTATGTACTCACTCCAATATGTGCACTGGCTGTGCCTGCACTGGATGTTCTCACTCCAATAATTGTGCACTGGCTGTGCCTGCACTGGATGTTCTCACTCCAATATGTGCACTGGCTGTGCCTGCACTGGATGTTCTCACTCCAATATGTGCACTGGCTGTGCCTGCACTGGATGTTCTCACTCCAATATGTGCACTGGCTGTGCCTGCACTGGATGTTCTCACTCCAATATATGCACTGGCTTTGCCTGCACTGGATGTTCTCACTCCAATATGTGCACTGGCTGTGCCTGCACTGGATGTTCTCACTCCAATATATGCACTGGCTGTGCCTGCACTGGATGTTCTCACTCCAATATCTGCACTGGATGTTCTCACTCCAATATGTGCACTGGCTGTGCCTGCACTGGATGTTATCACTCCAATATGGGCACTGGCTGTGCCTGCTCTGGATGTTCTCACTCCAAAAATTGTGCACTGGCTGTGCCTGCACTGGATGTTCTCACTCCTACTGTAATCGTGCACTGGCTGTATGTTATTACTCCAATATGTACACTGACACTGCCTGCACTGTATGTTCTCACTCCAATAAATGAGCACTGGCTCCGCCTATACTTTACAGTATATTCTCACAACAATAATTGTGCACTCCCTGTGCCTGCACTGTGTTTTCATACCTATAGTAGTTGTGCACTAGCTGTGCCTGCACTGCATATTCTCATTTCTCCAGTAATCCTGAATATGCTGTGACTGCACTGGATATTCTCTATACAATAACTGTGCACTTATTTGCCTGAACTGTACATTCTAACTTCAATAGCTGTGTGCTAGCTGTGCCTGCACTATATGTTCTCAATCCTCTAAAAACTGTGCACTGGCCATGCCTGCACTGCACTGTATATTCTCACGCCAATAATTGTGCACTGACTGACTGTGTTATATGTCCTCACTCCAGTAATTGTGCACTGGCTGTAACTGCACTGTTTGTTCTCACTCCTCTAGTAACTGTGCACTGGCTGTGTCTGCACGGCATATTCTCACTCCTTCAGTAATTCTGCACTGTTTGTGCCTGTATTGTACATTCTTACTACAATCATAGTGCACTGCCTGTGTCTGCACTGTATATTCACATTCCTCTAGTCAGCCCCAGGCCACCCATGATGCCAGGTGACGCCTCTTCCTTAGGTGGCATCCTGGGTCAGGACGGCATCATGCCTCCTGCCAACACCATTCCTCTCTCCCTCTCCATGGGCCCCCCTCCTTTCTCCCCTGCAGAGCTGGTGCAACAGTGCAGGTTGTAATTAACTCACCTGCTCGCTCGATCTATTCGATCTGTCCCCATTGGAAGCTGTCTCCTCTCTACCTTCTGTTTCCCTGTATGACACGTGATTACGCACGTCATGCAGAGATTAGCCGGCCAGAGAGGAGAGGGTTATATCTATACCTGCTACTTATACTGGGGGCACCTATACCTGCTACCTATATTGGGGCACCTATTCCCGCTACCTATACTGGGGCACCTATATCTGCTACCTATTCTGGGGCACCTATACCTGCTACCTATACTGGGGCACCTATACGTGCTACCTATACTGGGGCTCCTTTACCTGCTACCTATACTGGGGGCACCTATACCTGCTACCTATACTGGGGGCACCTATACCTGCTACCTATACTGGGGCACCTATACCTGCTACCTATACTGGGGCTCCTTTACCTGCTACCTATACTGGGGGCACCTATACCTGCTACCTATACTGGGGGCACCTATACCTGCTACCTATACTGGGGCACCTATACCTGCTACCTATACTAGGGGCACCTATACCTGCTACCTATACTGGGGGCACCTTTACCTGCTACCTATACTAGGGGCACCTATACCTGCTACTTATACTGGGGGCACCTATACCTGCTACCTATACTAGGGGCACCTATACCTGCTACCTATACTGGGGGCACCTTTACCTACTACCTATACTAGGGGCACCTATACCTGCTACTTATACTAGGGGCACCTATACCTGCTACCTATACTAGGGGCACCTATACCTGCTACCTATACTGGGGCACCTATACCTGCTACCTATATTAGGGGCACCTATACCTGCTACCTATACTGGGGGCACCTATACCTGCTACCTATACTGGGGGCACCTATACCTGGCGACTTAAACTGGGAGGACCTATACCTGGCTACCTATACTGGGGTAATCTATACCAGGCTACCAATACTTAAGGCACATATACCTGGCTACTTATACTGGGGGCACCTATACTTAGCTTCCTATACTAGTGGCACCTATACCTGGCTAGCTATACTGGGTGCACATATACATAACTAGCTATACTGGGGGCACCTATACCTGGCTTCCTATACATTGGGCACCTATAACTGGCTACTGGACTACCATGTTCACAAGATTGCCTCAGGTAGCAAAAAGTCTAGAACCGGCCCTGCCTCCAGTAAATGTGAATTGGCTGTGCCTGCACTGTATACTCTCACTGCAATAATTGTGCACTGGCTGTGCCTGCACTGTATGTTCTTGTTTCAATAATTGTGCACTGCCTGCCCCTGCTTTGTATAGCCTCGCTCCAATAATTGCCCATTCCCTGTGCCTGCACTGTATGTCCTCACTTCTCTAGTAACTGTATATTTGCTGCATCCGCACTGTATAGTCTCACTCCAATAATGAAACATTGGCTGTGACCCCCCCTTCCGCTCCTGCAGGAGATGACTTCCCACATCCAGCAGCAGACGGCCAGGAGACGGCCACTGGGGACCGGGATAGGTTACACTGGGGAGGGAGGAGAGAGAATCCATTACAAGCTGCAGACACACTGATGTCCACTGAAAACTTCCCATTATAAGTACTATTTCCCCCTATTTTCATGGATCTTACTTTCTACCCAGGGAGAGAACAAAGATTATTAGTTTCCAATAAATTTCCATTTAAAAAACTCATGAAAACTTACTGAGTGTTATTTAATGATGTGCAGTCACTTGAAACTGGTTTGGGGTGCCAACTGGGTTGAGTTTCAATTTGTTGCATAGCAGGTGCTTATTTATTAATCTCTGAACTCTAGCCAAAGATAAGAAACCTCTTCAGACTGCAGTCCTGCAAATTGTGCCAGTCTTAATGAAGGCCAATCAGTATGATTAGGGTTGCTTCTCTCTTGTTGCTGTGGTTACGCAGCACACCAATGATCACTGCACAGCCAAATTGATTCAGTCAGTAGCAGTCATCATGCTTGCTTTGCCAGTGCGTTAATCAAACCAACTCAGGAACCCGGTCTTCACTACAGAGCTCAATTTGCTAATATACAATGAGGATTCCACACCTCTTATATGTAATATAGATTTAGGACAATTAGCTAGCTCTGCTTTAAAATATTTCTGTCAAATTTGCATTATCGACTATAAAGTAGCTATACTGAAATAATTTAGAGAAAACTTTAGGGGCCTTCCACACTGTGCACGTTGCGTTGTTATACCATCTCAATGCATTGGTGTTGAAAAGTCACAACGCACGTTAGACAGTAAAGCATACAGTACAATTAAAGTATGGATCACTGCCACTGTAAACCTGCACGTTATCCAGTAAATGCACATCATGCTGTGGACACATACACTTGAAGGGACACGTCACGCCAGGGATCCGTCGGTGATCTGGAAATCAAACGCTGTTACCGCCACGCATCAGATTGATCCTGTCAACCGATTCAGCCGAAAATCAATGGAAAGACTGATCAGCTGGCCATGTTTCTCCTCCATTTTGAAAAATGATCGGATCAGAAGTTCGATCGGCCTGCAAAATTGAATAGGCAGCCTTTCAGTGAAAATATGTAAAAGGGAAGAAAGGGAAGTTCAAAGTATGTTTATCTTACCATGTTATATCCCACATCAGATGCCCTTATAAGCGTGTGTTTTTGCCTTCTGATCCATAAACAAACACTCTACTCAACATAGCTTACGTTCTACAGACTTTTGTGAGTTGACAAAACAGAAACACCCAAGGACTTAAACTATTTACTGTATATTTTGTGTAATAAATGACAGCTGACCAAGGATTTTGTAATCTATGCCATCTATGGTCTCCCCAAAAAGCCATCAGAAGTCCCTGGTGATGCTCATAGATATGGGACTGCTACATAATGTTTCTGAATAAAGCTGGATTAGGTGTCATGTCATATCTGTGAGGATCTTAGGTGTCATAGAAATGTATAGAGAATGCTTGACACACAGCCAAAGGAAGGAACAACAAGTCTGAGAGACGGCCATAGAAAACACACACTGCCGTGGATCTTCAGAAACTGCAGTGTGCACTATTGGGTGTTTTCTGCAAAATAGCAACCAATGAGTTCTATTGTGATATACATATACATGTGCATGGCAATGGAAGTCACAGTGTAACTAGAGTTACACAGCCAAGGTGGTACAGGTGTAAATATGGGTACAGGGTGGAGGTGGTCCTCCTGACACAGATACAGGAACATGGTTTAGATGGTACAGGGAAGATCTAGCAAGATTGACAGCTTACGAGTGTAATACAGGTGCAGATACAAGAGCAAAACACAATGCAATACTTACTAATGTTGATCACATACCGATAATTACTATATTGCTGTTCAATGTCAATACAGAGCTTAACGCTTACATTGTATCAAATTCAAGGTTTGATTGAAAGTGCTTACCTCTCTGTAAATAAAGATGATTTAGCCTTGCTCACCACTTACTTCACCATTGTCTTAATACAGGGCTTAGTTCCTGGGAAGGCCAAATAGGCCTGGGCCTCTGCTGGCTGTTGGCTAAGGGGTTATGTGGACATGGAAGAGGAGTTTCTGCATATGGAACAGGAGGCTGTAAATGGAGAACAACACATGGAAGATGGGAGTTGCTGTCCAAAGAAGCTGTACTTGGATGTTACACATGGAAGAGGGGGCTGCACAAAGGGAGCACCACATGTTAGAGGGGAGCGATTACCCAATGGAGCATTCTATGGAAGAGAAGGGCTGATGAACATGGATGTTACACATGGAAAAGGGGGGGAGGGAGGGGGGGGGGGCACATGGAATAGGTGAAGGGTTCTGCATATGGGCTAGGTATGAGTTTGTGGGACCCTATCATGGAAAAACAAGTTATGATGCTTGAAACCCACACACAAGAATTTCTTTCTTGAATATAGTTATGTGTAGTTATTAATTTAGCATTCCCTGCAGGAAGAACATTCCCATATTATGCTAATGAAGATAAACGCAGAACTCTGTCAGTGTTAAAAGATGGACTTTACCCCATGAATGAATGCTGACCATTCCTCAAACATTAGATCATTTGTAAGCTTAGATATATTTACTTAATGACACAGGTATAACGTCACGGACTAGCTCTAGCAAGGTTGAAATAAGTAGGATTTATGTTAGAATTAGAAAAAGTGCAATGCTTTCATTAAAAATAAAGAGTACTGCTGCATTGGGTCGGGAGATGTAAGGGCAAATCCTTGAGGCATCTTTCACACTAGAATATACAAAGCCTGTTTTTAGCGTTGCGGTACAATGCAATCATATGCAGTGGCGACTCTAGCTTTACATTTTGGGGGCGGGGGTATTGGGCACGCTGACTGGCAGATGGGACCCATTTGGGTCAAAATCGATGTTTGCATGGCCAGCTTTAGACATTGTTTGCCTAAATCAGGTGATAAAATCAAGGTTAACTAGTTCAGCAATAATAGGAATTAAATGTAAACATCACAAACAGACCTCAGAGATTTTTGAGAAGAGTATATTGTCCAAATGATGGTGCTATTATTGAACAAAAGTTACCTACAGATGTACTTGGCCAGTTGGCTGGCATGCTTTAATTTTTATTTGCTAGCAAGCTGCTCCTGTGTGGACAGATCCCAGACAAATCATTCCAGCCACCAGCCTTCGCCTCACGCCTCTACAGGCAAGGGTAAGAGTAAGAAGCAGGAGGGAAAGAAACACTGTGTGTGTAATTCCTTAATTTAGTAGCTAAGCATTGCTAGAGACTATAGCTTGTATAGTTTATTGGCTAATTTAAAATAAAAACAATAAGCTTTCAGCTTTTCAGCTTATAAACCTTCTTCAGACTGTATTCCTATTGATGGACAATGTTGTAACATAAATTCAGAAGCGGATAGATACATTTTTTGCAAACATAAGTGTCATCCAGATACATTAATTACAAGGGATCTTGCAAGGATTGTGAGGTATTTATGGCAAATAGATAAGAAACTTGGCTTACTTAATGCCTACATAGACTCAGGCTGACATGGAGAGTTTTTTATAGACCATATCCTGTTCACTGTACTGTGCTGGAACCTGGAAACAGTTAACTCTTTGTTGCTGGGTAGGGGAATGCACGGGGGGGGGGGGGGGGGGGTTGGGGTTTCCACAGTGATTCCCAGGGGGGACCAGTGCACCAGCACGCCCCAGTGTAGCACCGCCCGTGATCATACAATCGCACTGCAACTAAAACGTAGACTACTAATGTGAAACCGGCCTCACAGTGTTCTTTCCACAGTATAATTTCTGTAGCACTATACTGTACAGGGTATTTTGAGGTGTTCTTGTTCATGATGCAAAACAACCATCTTTCAAGTTATTTTTTTACAATATATATCACAATAGACTCCTAAAAGTAAAAGAAGACTTTCAATATTAAATGGCATTTGCATTTCCTACATGAGTCACATCTAAACACAATACTCTCCCTATATTGCCACATGCAGGATTATTCTCTTGTGAGCGCCAAGACAAATGTTCAGGCACTATTGCCAGGAATTACTAATATTAACAATGCATCTGGGTGTCAGTGCCAGCATCCTGTTACAAAAAAGGAAAGGAGAGAAAAAGATGACACGTATACATATGAAATTGTTCTGATTGATTGTAAATGGGTTGTATTACTTATACAGAGATATACACATATTTCTACTAATACATATAAATTATTACATATAAAATCGGTATTAATATTGAGCTCAGGGTTCTGAGGGAATAGATCGGATGGTATGCATATGTGATATGGTGATGTGATCCAAACGTAACAGTAAATTGGCTTTTCATTTCTGGAGATATCTCAACTTTTTGCAAACGGTTGGGGATTTACTAGTTGTTAAGGAAAATAATGAATGACCGGCACCATCCGTTATCTTTTGCTCTTTTATTGCATCGATAGATCAAATATAGCCATCAGCTAGCCATCAGCGACGTTTCGGAGATACAACTCCTTTATCAAGCAAGGCTCAGAATTTATTGGATGCAATCGCTAGGGCAAAAGTTTCGAGCCCCAATGCTCTACAGAGGAAATGCTCTGTTGTTGCCTAACAATGCATCTGTACAGCTTTATGGCCCCTGAACTGTCACTTTAGCGAACGCATTCAATTGCCACAGATGCGCAGGCTGGGGATAACGTTCCGCCACATGCTCAGCTAGAAGTAAAATATGACATAAGTGGTATAGTTTTAAACGTGAAGGGCCAAAAAAAATTTTTTTATGTGTGGGACATGTCATGTGAAAAATAGAAAGGTTAAAATATGAAAACATTTGTATTTTCTGCATTTATGCCTAATTATTCCTCATGAACTGACTATAAAGTAAAATGGATTTGGGAGAAAATATTACCAAAAAAAAGAAAAAAGGTAGATTGTACTAAAAAAGCAAGATATATATCACTAAGATGGCATAAGTAATGAAAAAGTTACAGCTGTATCAAAACGACACATCTAAAGTGTCAAAAATGTCACGAACCCTGAAGGACAAGTCTGAGAAGTAAAAACAAAACAAAACACAGAGCTCTACTTACCTGGGGCTTTCTCCAGCCCCTGGCAGCCGATCTATCCCTCACCGCAGCTCTGGTGGCCCGGGGTCTTCTCTGTTGCAGATGCCGACCTCGCCAGGTCGGCATTTACTGTGCCTGCACGCTTGCGCCGCTGATGATGGCACTCACGTGGTCTGGAGATGTCTGCGCAGGCGTAATACTTTTGCGCAGGTCGTCCCTGGAAGTCCCTGGGTGGGGCGAAACGTGTTGACGTAGGCCTGCGTTACGCGCTGCTCTGGGCCTCCGCCCCCCTCTGCCCTTCCGCTGTTTGGTTTACAAATTTTCCCTTTGTAAAATCTTTTCTCTCTCTGATTTACAGTCTGAAATCTATCTCTGGTGCTGACATCTTCAGTTCTGCCAGGTGATCTGTACGACATGTCCATTACTGAGAGTTATACACACAGAAGGAGATATTGCTTGCTTGGCAGTTGGAAAAAGCCATTATTTCCCACAGTGCAAGGAGGTTCACAGACAGCGAACTATCAGAACCATGGTCATGACATCACACTATAGGAGGGGTTACAACACAATATCAGCCTTACAGACCCCCCTAATGATTTATCGGAGTACAAGTAAAGATTTCTCATGGGAAAGGAGGTATCAGCTACTGATTGTGAAGTTTAGACATGGGTTAAAGTTCCTCTTTAAGGTTAACAATTGTAATGCTAGGTACACACCATAATATAGTTTGGCAGATAGATGGTTCGATAGATAATTTCATGTCCGATCTTATTTTAGATCGTTTTTCTGATCGATTTCTCAAAGAAGTGAATGGAAATTGATAAGAAAATCGATTGGAAAAAGCAGCTGAAAAGTCTCATCGTGTGTACCTACAGTAGCATAACTTGATCAGGCCCACTGTTTTCTATTTTCTAAGAGATTTGTCTGTCTAGTGACAGCCTTCAGATAGCAGCACTGTGAATTACTAATCTGACCATCTCTGTTAATATGAGCTCCTACAATACAGACATTACTTAAAGAGGAGCTGTTAGCCATACTAGCTCAGAAAAAAAACCTGACATATATAAGTAGATAAATAATTGCTCTGAATACATAAAATATGTATTGCACCGTCCACGTTTTGATTTTAGTATTTATTCTACAGTAAAAAAAGAGAAAATCCTTCTTAGCATTTCCCATTTTAAGTGTGGCTATTTTGAAGCCAATCTTGGTGTCATTTCCTCCCTTACTCTCCTCTGCCTGATTGTGTATGCATTGCCTGCCCTTCACTATACTGTAGAAAGTGCATTGTCTCAGCATGAGAAATATTGGACAATCAGAGAGGAAGTAGAAAACAGGAGGGAAAGAGGCTTCAGCCAATCAGGCTGCATTAGTTAATTCTGAGGGGAAGTAGAGAAGCAAAAAAGGACAACCCAGCATGCTCTGCACCTTCCTTTTTGTGTACCAAATTTTGTGTGTACCAAATAAGAGTCAGGTAAAGTGGGGAATGATCATTAATCAAGAAAGCTAATAGTGATTTTAACTTTTAGATTGCCTGGTAACCTTCCTTATTACTTGTTTACCAGATAAAAATAAAGAATTTGATTTTTGATTTTATGCCCAACAGTTACACTTTAAAAAGGAACTGTACTGAAAGTAACATAATGAATACATGAATATTACTTTATAAATGATATACTGCACTCATTGTTTGCCCACCGTAAAATGTTTCCTCACTCTGATTTACATTCTGAAATGTATCACAGGTGGCAACCTCTTTATTGCTGTCAGGTGCAGCTCTGCGGAATGCTGGTTTACTGTGTGCTCCAAAGCCAGTAACAGCCAGTACAAATAATACCTGGGTTCCCAGGATGTTCTAGGAATAGAATTCCGCAATGCTCAACAGCCTAGGCTGTGACATCACTGGGAGGGCAGGGGAGGGCCGGGCTAAATAACAATGTACGCCAATATATAGATATAGGAAGTGTTTCTAATGATGAAACCAGGATCATAACATAATAGTGGGTATCCTTAAAAATGTACTACATTCTACTATATGCCACTACGGTGCCTCTTTATACCAACATTTTGATAAATGCTGGGTTGACGTCACTCATAAGAGATTCTCTCTGCCTTTCTGCATGTTGATATCACTTTTCTTTTGCTAGTTGTCCACTCACACATTTGTAATTTAATTTCATTGATTTCCAATTAGAGCAGCCTTTAGTGATTCCCATCAAAGCTTCTACATCTTACAGAGCTTTCAGTGACTGACCTAATTGAAAAGCTGAAGGAAAACCAACCATTGCAGCTGTATATGTTTTCAGGGAACAGTAAATTCGGGCGCCTGAGGCAAGTGGACAAATCGGGCGCCGCCATTCACTCCCATAATAAATATCGTTTAATGGGCGCCCGACAGGAAAAAAGGGCGCCGGAGAAAAATAACGTTTTATAAGCGGCGCCCGGAGACTTTTACTGTTTTATAACTGCTTCTCATGATTACACATTATTTTATGATTTATAATTTTTTAAACATTATTTTTAAACGAAAAACAGTACACTCTTTTTTAAAACATTATTTTTAAACGAAAAACAGCACAATATTTTTTTCACACGTTATTATCACAGGGGGGTCTTAGGTTTAGGCACCACCAGGGGGGTCTTAGGTTTAGGCACCACCAGGGGGGTCTTAGGTTTAGGCACCAACACGGGGGTCTAGGGGTTAGGGGTAGGTACAGGGAGGGTTACTTACTATTTTTTTTTAAACGTTATTATACGTTTCACTTTTTAAACGGAAGATTAACGTTTTCACAATTGCCAATTTCATGCACATTATTTAATGATTTATAACTTTATAAAACATTATTTTTAAACGAAATATAGTACATTATATTTTTTTAAACGTTATCCATGTTTATCGTTTAAAACCCGGCGCCCTTTTTTCCCAGCGCCCCTTTTTAACGTACGCATGTTTTCATTTTGGAATGATGGCTGGTTTAAAATGGCTGGTGAATGTGATAGAAAAAAAATGGCTTTATTAATTATGTCTTTAAAAAAAAAAACTCCTCATTTGTTGAGAAAAATATTAAATGGAAACTCCGACCAAGAATTGAACTTTATCCCAATCAGTAGCTGATACGCCCTTTTACATGAGAAATCTATTCCTTTTCACAAACAGACCATCAGGGGGCTCTGTATGACTGATATTATGGTGAAACCCCTCCCACAAGAAACTCAGAGGACCGTGGTACTCCTGGCAGTTTCCTGTCTGTGAACCCTGTTGCATTGTGGGAAATAGCTGTTTACAGCTGTTTCCAACTGCCAAAAAAGCATTCAGCAGCTACATCCCCTGCCAACAGTAAAAATGTCGCCATGTAATAAATGTCAGAATGTAAATCAGGGATTTAAAATATTTTACAATGGACAAACACTGACTAAATCATTTATACATAATTATTGTAAAAATGAAGCACTTTTTTTATTACAGTATTTTCACTGGAGTTCCTCTTAAGAAAAAAAATCTCCAGGTTAGCTGTGTACTTTGCAAAGATTTTTTAGAAAGCACTCAGAGGCACCAGTGATATGTCTAGGGCACGGGTGTCAAAAGCCTGACCTGAGGGCCAAATGTGGCCTGCCAAGCCTTTTCCAGTGGCCCCCAAAACTCCTGTGAGATTTTCATTGAATGAAGCCCGAAGGCCGAATGCACCAATGTTTGAGACCAACCTGTGTCACCACTCTGCCTCTGGTCTCCTACAGTACCATGGGAATAAGTATAGAACTACAAAGAAGCATACATTGAAAATGTCAGCCATTTTCTGTTGTCCTATAGTGATTACTCTGGGACAATGGAAAATGGCTGCAGAAGTCCCAGTGGAGAGGGGAGGAAAAACAGATACTTGGGCCTGGACTTGAGTGAAGGGTAGCCACTTGCGCCAGCAGCTGCCACTCATTAGCGGCCTTCACTACACACTAAAAGGGGCATGCTGTTTGCACACATGGAATATGGTTTATTTCCCATAGAAATGTTTTATTTGACTAACTATAATAGATAAACTGTACCTAGGGGCAATCAGAAATTGAATGTTGCTAGTTCGGCCCCCTAGTAATTTCAAGACTGGTGATATGGCCCTTGGTCCAAAAAGTTTGGCCACCTTGCCCTGGTCTAGGGTGTAGGGTAGACCACAAATGTCAATAAATTGAACAGGAGTATTTGTGCAATGATTGAGGCTAGGTTCACAGTGGTCAGTTGCATAACACGTTTTATTATGATTGTGAACTGCTATGGAGACTGGGCATAGACTTTAATAGAAAGCCTGCATGCAGTGAGATAAAATAATGTGATTGGTTACAATGCAGTAATATGAACATCCCCATAGAATTGTATGGACAGTGAGATGACATGCTGAATAATTCTGCAACGCAACTAAGCACTGTGAACTAGCCCTAAAGCTCCAACACGGAATGGGGCTGGCAAAGCTGAGTGCCATGCAGTTTACAGGCAAACTGATAAAGCCCCAGATATAGCCACACTTAACATCCAGTTCAGATTAGCACACCTTCTTTTCATATGCTGGGCCAAGTATCAGCTTCCACAAGTTCCAAATCCAAGTACTGGTCTGCATATTGATTTAAAATCCAGTGATTTATTCACCCACATGCACTATCATGCAGTAAATCCAATTACAGACTATCATTTTGAGGACACAGTAGACCCCCTTTGCCAATGTACTGTCTACACTCATGTAGTCCAGTACATTGACAAAGGAGATCAACTGTGGCCCCTGAAATTATAGTGCAGACCTGGTATGGCCACATTTTGACTCAGTTCATTTACCCTTTCTGTGACGGGCTGGCAGAGTGGCACAGGTAGAATTACAGTACCTCTCAGGCCACACTATGAGGCACCTCCCACCCACAGAAGACACATTCTCTTTGCACTCTTTGCAAGTGCAGAAACATGCCATGGCAGTTTTTCAGAAACAGGGTGTGGCTATCCTGCAAAGCCTGAATTTTGTGGTCAGTTTTTAATCATTTTTTTCTGCTAATCTATTAGCACTTTTGCTGCCTGTGCTGACAGTGTGGGTTTTATTTTTACACTGTGGGTTAACTTTAAAGTGACAGTGTTGCCATTGCTAATGTTATGCATTAATTGGATAATGGATTTTTTTATTGCTCTCAAGCTCTCTTTTTCTGTTTATATTTGGATTACCTTTTTACACCTAAATACCTCTTTCTTCCATAGCTTCAGATCCTTGCTGACCTGCTGACATGGATTGTGTTTTGTTTGTTCTGATGTAATGATTTACTTCCGTCCTGTCTCTAGCTTTCCCCTTAATTCCTGATTCCGCTCAGTCATCCTGCATCTTTGTTTTCTTAGTAACAATTTTTAACAGTTTGCTATTTAGTGCCTAGTTTGAGAATGACACCTGTGATAAATTACCATAATCTGGCATAGGGCGTGAGGTCACCCTAGTGTGATGAATCGTAATACAAGGGACGGTGGCAATAGGTGAACGGACTGCAGCGGTAGCTATTATTTCTGATCTCTTTAAATTAGACCAGAACTGTTCACACGCTGATTCTCCCCTGTGATCAATTTACTGAACCAAAATTGAACCAGGAAGTTACTGCTTAATGCAGGAAGTATTCTATAATGTTATATTATAAATAATAGATGATGCAGGCTTTTAACCTGCACAACGACTCCCTGCTGTTGTTAAGTGCAGCTGGCCGATCTAATTACATTGTATCATTTTTAGTTTTCTTTTTAGCACCTGTAGTGATGTGTAGCAATACATATATATATATATATATATATATATAGATAGATAGATAGATAGATAGATAGATAGATATACACCCCCCTAAAGGATTATTAGGAACACCATACTAATACGGTGTTTGACCACCTTTCTTCTTCAGAACTGCCTTAATTCTACGTGGCATTGATTCAACAAGGTGATGAAAGCATTGTTTAGAAATGTTGGCCCATATTGATAGGATAGTATCTTGCAGTTGATGGAGATTTGTGGGATGCACATCCAGGGCATGAAGCTCCCGATCTGTCACATCCCAAAGATGCTCTATTGGGTTGAGATCTGGTGACTGTGGGGGCCATTTTAGTACAGTGAACTCATTGTCATGTTCAAGAAACCAATTTGAAATGATTCGAGCTTTATGACATGGTGCATTATCCTTCTGGAAGCAGCCATTAGAGGATGGGTAAATGGTGGTCATGAAGGGATGGACAAGGTCAGAAACAATGCTCAGGTATCCCGTGGCATTTAAACAATGCCCAGTTGGCACTAAGGGGCCTAAAGTGTGCCAAGAAAACATCCCCCACACCATTACACCACTACCACCAGCCTGCACAGTGGTAGCAAGGCATGATGGATCCATGTACTCATTCTGTTTACGCCAAATTCTGACTCTATCAAGACTCCTCAGACCAGGCAACATTTTTCCAGTCTTCAACTGTCCAATTTTGGTGAGCTTGTGCAAATTCTAGCCTCTTTTTCCTATTTCTAGTGGAGATGAGTGGTAACCGGTGGGGTCTTCTGCTGTTGTAGCCCATCCGCCTCAAGGTTGTGCGTGTTGTGGCTTCACAAATGCTTTGCTGCATACCTCGGTTGTAACGAGTTGTTACTTCAGTCAACATTGCTCTTCTATCAGCTTGAATCAGTCAGCCCATTCTCCTCTGACCTCTAGCATCAACAAGGCATTTTCGCCCACAGGACTGCCACATACTGGATGTTTTTCCCTTTTCACACCATTCTTTGTAAACCCTAGAAATGGTTGTGCGTGAAAATCCCAGTAACTGAGCAGATTGTGAAATACTCAGACCGGCCCGTCTGGCACCAACAACCATGCCACGCTCAAAATTGCTTAAATCACCTTTATTTCCCATTCTGACATTCAGTTTGGAGTTCAGGAGATTGTCTTGACCAGGACCACACCCCTAAATGCATTGAAGCAACTGCCATGTGATTGGTTGATTAGATAACTGCATTGAAGAGTAACTGTCAGGCTGCAAAAGCTAATTTAAACCTCTATCCTCCTGTGTTAAACAGTTTAGAAGGAAGCCAAAAAGGAAGTTAAAAATCTCTCTTAATTTGATGTTTGCTAAACAGCAAGGCTCTGTATTCCCAAGCTCCTAAGGAGGCCGGCAGGATGCATAACAGATACTGCAAAGCATTCTGGGGCTGCTTCTTCTCCCCAGTGCACTCCTTTGGTCCTCCCCTTCATTTCCCTATGCCGCCCTAAGGCTGCTTTCACAGTGAGAAGGTACAGGCTCATGTTACAGCAGCTTGTAACAGCAGCCTAAACTCACAGCACTGAAAAATCAATGTGCTGTTCACAGGGCACATGTTCGGTTAGAGTATACTGCATGAGTAACTATTGTTCCTAGCCACATGGCTAATTAATATTCACTGCACAGTAGTGTTGTCCGGATCATGAACCATTAGGATCTTTGATCCTGAACTTTTTTGTGAGTTCAATCATCAGGAAGCAAGGAAAGGGAGGATATGACATCACAATTGGCTTCATACAAGACAGACAAACATGGAACCTGCCATGAGCTGTCAGGAGCATCATTCTCTGCAAATACTATATAAAAATTCTGTGAAATCCAAACGTGGACAGTGAAATGCATATGTAATGTAAGTACAGCCAATATTTAGCTACTGATATATGTGTTTTTTTTCTCTGAGACCCTATACCCAGGGCCGTGCTGACACAGAGGCCAGCGAGGCTGGAGCCTTAGGGCGCAGGTCATTAGCACTCTCAGGGGCGGAACTTGCAGTCTGTGACTCTGGCTGGCTGCTGTATTAATGCTGCCTACTCGCCCTGCTGTGCCGCTCACTGCGCCCAGCGCCCGCTGGCCTACGCTATTCACACAATGCTAGCTAGCTGGCTGGCTACCCTGTTGCCATGGTGACGCTCTCCAACGTGCGCCACCGCCAGCCCCTCTCTCTCTCTCACAGAGCGGCCAACCAGCGTGCGCCTCTCTGTGTGACGTCGACAGGCAGCCTGTGGGTCCCGCCCCCTCTCAATGTCGCCTGTCTCCTCGCCTGTGAATCAGCAGCTAGGGAGGAGTCAGGCAGGAGACAGTGGTGTGGTGGCTGTGCCTGCGTTGATGGTGGAATCGCCTGCCCTGTGTGGCCCACGGCCTGGCTGTCTGTCCCTCATCAAAAAGTAAGTGTGACAGGCAGCCACAGCATTATTATGGTGGATATTGAAATGCTAGCTATACTGAGCACTATACTAACCATACTGGGCACTATACTAGCTTTACTGGGCACCATACTAACCAATATTGGGCGCTATACTAACCATACTGGGCACTATACTAGCTATACTGAGCAGTATACTAACCATACTGGGCAGTGGGCACTATACTAGCTATACTGGGGCACTATACTAGCTATACTGAGCACTATACTAACCATACTGGGCAGTGGGCACTATACTAGCTATACTGAGCACTATACTGGGCAGTGGGCACTATACTAGCTATACTGGGGCACTATACTAGCCATACTGGGAACTATACTAGCCATACTGGGCACTTTACTAGCTATATTGGGGCACTACCTACCCATACTGGGCACTATACTAGCTATACTGGGCCCTATACTAGCTATACTTGGCACTATACTAACCATAACCATACTGGGCAGTGGGCACTATACTAGCCATACTGGGCACTATACTAGCCATACTGGGCACTATACTAGCTATACTGGGCCCTATACTAGCTATACTGGGCACTATACTAGCTATACTGGGACTATACTAGCTATACTGGCCACTATACTAGCTATACTGGGACACTATACTAGCTATACTGGGACACTATGCTAGCTATAGCAATTTTTTTTGCATTTAAACATACATGTTCTTTTGCTGTTAATTTATTTAACTGTATTTGCACTTATTATCTAATTTATACAAAATAATGTTGGTATCACTTGTTTGCTGTTAATTTATATAAATCTGTTCTCCTGTGGAAAAATACTGCCTTATTTTTGGATATCTTAATTTGGGGGGGGGGGGGGGCGCACTTGGGCAGCTCAGCCTCTGTTGATGGTGGACCTTGTCCCGTCCCTGCCTATACCTAACAACTCCTCTTTAAGTAGAAATTGAACAGGTGTTCCTAATAATCCTTTAGGTGAGTGTATATATACATATAACATGTTATGCAGCCCTGTACAATTGATAGGGGAGATGATACAATGCCAAACAATACACCTCAAATAAAATAAAATAGTGAAACAACAAACAATGATGCGCAGATTGCAATGTAGGGATAAATATAGAAGATGAGTCACTAAGTACATATGGTGGTAGAATAGACCAAACGGGGAAGATGGCCCTGTCAAATAGGCTTACAATCTAATGGGTAAAGGAGTGGGGTGGCAGTTCAATGGAGGGGGGATTGGAGCTATGAAGATGGCGGGTAGGCTATGGTAAATAGATGGGTCTTTAAGGCCTGCTTTAATGAGTTGAAGGTAAGGGCAAACATGATTGGTGAAGGCAGGGAGTTCCATAGAGTAGGGGCTGCTATGGAGAAGTCCTGGAAACTCGTGAATGAGCAAGTGATAAGAGGGGCGGACATCTGTAGAGTGTTGGAGGAGAGTGGGTTGAGTAGTGTCTCTCAACGAAAGTGGAGATTTACGAAGAGGAGGGTATAGTGGATGGATTTGTATGCCAGACGGAGCAGCTTAAATGTAATTCTGAGGGGGGCGGGAGCCAGTGAAGGGACTTGCAAAGTGAGGCAGCTGAAGAGGAGCGTCGGGAAGAGGGCTTTGCAGTAGTACAGATGGGAGATAACCAGAGCATGGAACAGGATCTTGGCGTGTCATGTGTCAGATAAGGATGAACTTTGGTGATGTTGCAGACAGGAAGGAGCATGACATGGAGACATTCTGAATATGGTAGAGAAGAAGAGTGCCAAGTCAAGGTTGACACCCAGGCAGTGGGTTTGAGGGGCAGGGCGGATGGATGTGTCATCAATAGTAATGGAGATGTTGGGGAAAGGACTGGATGAATGGGTGGGGGTTTATCCAAAGTGCAGGGGGAGAGATCAGGGATGTGTAAGGTACATTTGGGTGTCATCAGCGTAGAGGTGGTAGTTGAAGCCAAGTGAGGAGATAAGTTTTCCAATAGAGGAGGTGTAGAGGAAGAAAAGTAAGGGGCCTAGGATGAGGCCCTGGAGAACTTCTACTGAGAAGGGGGATGGTGAGGGAAGAGGATCCATTAAATGAGGTCTGGAAAGAGTGGTCATAGAGGTACAGTAGGAGAAAAACCAGGTCAGGACGGAGTCATGGATGCCAATAAAGTGCAGGGTTTAAAGAAGAAAGGGAAGATCAACATTGTTGGCAACAAAGGTGAAGGACGAGGATGGTGTAGACATAATATGGGATTCCATGAAGTTCCTATTTAGGATAATTTCCAGGATTCATTTTTTTATTAGTTTATTTTTTCTTCAGGTTTACTTTAATTGGTTTACATTTCTAAGTGAAAATAATGTAGATGTGCTTGATAGGGTTGAGCAAAATCATCACTGTTAGCTTTGTGAGATTTTCTATGAGCTTCTTTCCAGCCAGATCATGAGAATGTTGCAAGTGGCTTAGAGAAAAATTACATTATTAGCATTATAATTCTGCAACATAGATTAGGGCCCGAAGGAGTGCAGGTGTGGTGTTGTCATGGTTAATAGAAGCTGCATCAATTGCCAGCTTGCTGGAAACTTCACAAAATACACTGCAGAGTAAAAATTGTCTTTTTATTTTTATTTTTACACTTCATGAATGGCGACACTTGGCAAAATTGACAGCTGATTGTGCGAGAATCTTGAGATTAGGGCTGACTCATACGCATACCTAGTGCTCTTTATTAAGTTTTTGCTTAATTTATGATGTTTATTTTTGTGATATGACATCATGACTACGGAGTGCACATGTGCAAAGCGCCCCCAACCACCGGCGTGTGATCAAGGAAGTGCTTTGCTGGGCAGTGCCTGCGCACTGCTGACCCACCATGGCCGGATGTAGCTTCAGGCGGCCTTTGTGTCGCTGCCCCCTCAGAAAGATCTGTGACTGGAGCTCGCAGCTGTTATTGCATGTGTGGTCTTATCAATGTGCCTTCTCAATTGTGCTCCTGTTGCAAGGAGCATTTTGCACTTGCGTGGTTCTCAAAAGAATTGTATGCGCAGAGCGCAATCTAAAGAGGCACGCGGGTGAGACTGCAAATGTTCAGTAGCTGCAACTAGAGCTCCAGTCGCAGATCTTTCTGAGGGGCAGCAGCACATAGGAGGGAACCTGGAGGACACAGAGGGACCTGACAGACTGCAGGGGGACAGATTCAGGTGTGCATCAATACAGACTGAATGCAGCTTGGCATTTGATGGTGCTCTATGCAGCTCCCTGGCTGCCTATGCCTAAAATCAGCCAGACAAGACAAGACACAAGAACATTTATATCTAGTGCTGGGCGTAATGGAAAAAACTACGCTTACGGATCATTACGCGTAATTTTACGCTATTACGCATTACGGAATTACGGTTACGGCGTAGACATTTATCTATGGTTCATGTCTGTAATTACGCATGGTCCTTATGCAATTACGCGTAAGAATACCGTAGTGCGGGTTGTTACGGAACAGTTTTACGCGTAATTTTCCCACTAGCAATTAATGCGTAAGGCCATGCTCCCAAGCGGAAAAGTTGACGCATGAATCAATGTTAGGTAGCCGACGACTTTAAGGGTTAATAGCAAAGTCCCCTTAAATGCTAAGAGCGTCAAATTTGGAGAATATATTAAGGAGATCAGAAGGAATAAGAGGAAAATTTTTTTTTTCAAAAAGACCTCATAGTTTTTCAGAAAATCGATTTTAAAATTTCAAAGGAAAAATGTATACATTTAAAAACCCGCCGACTTTAACGGTTAATAGCAAAGCCTGCTTAAAGTTTAGGAACACCAAATTCCCAGGGTATATTAAGGGGATCAGTGGGAATAAGAGGAACATTTTTTTTTTCAAAAAGACCTTATAGTTTTTGAGAAAATCGATTTTTAAGTTTCAAGGGCAAAAATGTCTTTTAAATGCGGAAAATGTCAGTTTTTTTTTTGCACAGGTAACAATAGTGTATTATTTTCATAGATTCCCACAAGTGGGAAGAGTTTTACTTACTTCGTTCTGAGTGTGGGAAATATAGAAAAAAAACCAACGTGGGGTCCCCCCTCCCAGACCTCTTTAACCCCTTGTCCCCCATGCAGGCTGGGATAGCCAAAATGCGGAGCACCGGCCGCGTGGGGCTCCGCACCCTGACTATACTAGCCCGCATGGTCCATGGATTGGGGGGTCTCGGAAGGGGAGGGGCAGCCAAGCTTTCCCCTCCCCCTCCGAGCCCTTGTCCAATCCAAGGACAAGGGGCTCTTCTCCACCTCCGAGACATGTGGGTGACATGTGGGTGACAGATGTGGGCGGGGTGGACAGCGGGAGCTGGCGGGGACTTGTATGCGGCGGCTGAGCGGCGAGTGACGTCGGGTGCGGCGTAGTTACAATGTAACAAAGTTGTTACATTGTAATAACTTTGTTACATTGTAACTGAAGAACATTTCCGAGGCTATTGCGAGGGATCATTTATTTAAAGGGACAGGTAAGTATTAATGGTTAATTAAGAATATTAAAGGACTTTTTTCGTGGTTATGTTTTTTGTTCAATTAAAATACTTTTTCTAAGTGTTTGTGTGTTTATTTACTTTTAACTCTTAAAGGAAATGGGTAAGGGGTACAAGTACCCCTATTCTCATTTCTCCTGGGAGGAGGGGTGGGCATCTGGGGGACCCCTTTTTAAAGGGGACTCCCAGATGCCACCATGAACCCCCCCAGGACATCGCGGCCTCCACCTCCACCGCCCATCGGAGGTGGAGAAGAGCCCCTTGTCCTTGGATTGGACAAGGGCTCGGAGGGGGAGGGGAAAGCTTGGCTGCCCCTCCCCTTCCGAGACCCCCCAATCCATGGACCATGCGGGCTGGTATAGTCAGGGTGCGGAGCCCCACGCGGCCGGTGCTCCGCATTCTGGCTATCCCAGCCTGCATGGGGGACAAGGGGTTAAAGAGGTCTGGGAGGGGGGACCCCACGTCGTTTTTTTTTTATATTTCCCACACTCAGAACGAAGTAAGTAAAACTCTTCCCACTTGGGGGAATCTATGAAAATAATACACTATTGTTACCTGTGCAAAAAAAACTGACATTTTCCGCATTTAAAAGACATTTTTGCCCTTGAAACTTAAAAATCGATTTTCTCATAAACTATAAGGTCTTTTTGAAAAAAAAAATGTTCCTCTTATTCCCACTGATCCCCTTAATATACCCTGGGAATTTGGTGTTCCTAAATTTTAAGCAGGCTTTGCTATTAACCGTTAAAGTCGGCGGGTTTTTAAATGTATACATTTTTCCTTTGAAACTTTAAAATCGATTTTCTGAAAAACTATAAGGTCTTTTTGAAAAAAAATTTTCCTCTTATTCCTTCTGATCTCCTTAATATATTCTCCAAATTTGACGCTCTTAGCATTTAAGGGGGCTTTGCTATTAACCCTTAAAGTCAGCGGGTTTTTTATATTATACGGGAGCGTAATATTACGCGATTACGGCAGACTGTGTAATTTCAATAGGAGTTTACGGTCTTACGCGTAATTTGATACGCGTAATAACGCAACTTGCGGTCTACGCGTAATTAATTACGTGTAATACCGTAACCTTACACGTAACGCTTACGGTGCATTTGTAGTGAATTACGATGCGTAATTACGCTAATGCGTAATTTCGGCCCAGCACTGTTTATATCACGCTTTTCTCCTACCGGACTCAAACCGCCAGCTGTGGGGTGCAGTTACACAAACATTAACAATCCAGTTGTTTTCAAGATTTCCTTTCAAGTACTGAATGCATTAAGGAATAATGACAGTGAAAGTACTGTGGTTTATAATTCCAGTACATGATTCATCACTGCATGTAAAGCAGTTATTACTGGATCTAGTTTATAAGATGGTTTATGTTGTGTTTGCTGCCTACATATGCTTCATTATTCCCTCAGATGTACTAAGAACTGTCATTATTCATAAAACGAATGTAGACGTACACCACAAATGTGAAAACTGTCAAAGTTATTAATCGTGATAACATTCCACTACAGATTTGTATCAGACTCTGCTAGCAGGTTAAGAGCCTTGGGACAAAATGCAATAAACCTGAGAAAAACTACTTGGGTTTTAACCACTTCAGTTCTTAAATCTTAAAGCGGAACGTCAGCCTAAACAACCATACAGTTGTGTTCAAAATTATTTATCCCAAAACTTCTGTGGTAGTGTTCTGTGGACTGATGAAACAAAATTAGAACTGTTTAGGCCCATGGATCAACGCTATGTTTGGAGGAGGAAGAATAAGGCCTATGAAGAAAAGAACACCTTGCTTACTGTGAAGCATGGCGGGGGGTCAATCATGCTTTGGGACTGTTTTGCTTCTGCAGGTACAGGGAAGCTTCAGCATGTGCAAGGTACCATAAATTCTCTCCAGTATCAGGAGATATTGGATGAAAATGTGATGCACTCTGTCATGAACCTGAGGCTTTGGAGATGTTGGACCTTTCAACAGGGCAATGATCCCAAGCATACCTCCAAGTCCACTAGAGCATGGTTGCAGATTAAAGGCTGGAACATTTTGGAGTGGTCATCACAGTCACCAGACTTAAATCCGATTGAGAATCTCTGGTGGGACTTAAAGAAAGCAGTTGCAGCACGCAAGCCTAAGAATGTGACTGAACTGGAGGCTTTTGCCCATGAAGAATGGGCTAAGAAACCCGTAGATCGCTGCAAGACACTTGTGTCAAGCTATGCTTCACGTTTAAAAGCTGTTATAACTGGAAAAGGATGTTGTACTAAGTACTAAGAATGAATGTCACTTGGGGGTTGAATAAAACTGATAATGATGTGAGTACAGAAAATACATTTCTGGTTATTCCATTATAAATGTTATGTTATATTTGTCTGACTTACAAGTGCCTCTTTGATTTAATTGTAAACAAGATGACTGAAATGATCAAAATCAATGTCAAACTGGCCAAAACACTCAATTTCAGTGGGGGTTGAATAATTTTGAACACAACTGTAGGCCTCCTTCCTAAGTGCTGGTTTGATACTATGCACGTTGCATTGTGCAATAATTATGCATGTGAGCTCACTGCCCATACAATTATATTGGCCAGGGCACTTTCTAGACCATAAATGTCAAACTCTGGCCCGCGGGCCAAATTTGGCCCTCAGAGCCATTAAATTTGGCCCTCAAGTGGTTTCCCCACTTTGCATTATGTATGGCCCACTCTAGATCACCAGTGAAGCTATATTGGAGGTGAAGGGAAGCCATATGGGGGAGGTAGGGGGAAAGCATTAAATACTAGGGAACTATATAGGGAAGAGTGGGAGCCTCTAGTCACCAGGGAACTGTATAGGGGAGAGAGGACCACTAGTAGTAGTCACCAAGGAATTGTTTAGGGGTTGGGGGGGGGGGAGCATAAGACACCTGGGAACTTTATAAGGGAGGAAGATGGCCAATAGACATGCATAATATGCGTAATATGTTGGCACTTTTTGTAAATACAATAAATAAATAAATAAAAAATAGACATTGAGGTTGGCCCACGACAAGGTCCCAGTGTACAATTTCAGCCCACTTTGTATTTGAGTTTGACACCCCTGTTCTAGACTAAAGAGCTCTCAGGGTGAGTCTGAAAAAATGATTTTCCCCCTTGTTCTCCCTGAGACTTGGGCACACTGTTGCTATGTGGTAGCCAGAGGTGCCCCCCAGTATAGGTAGTCAGAGGTAGGATTTGGTGGCAAGGCTATATAGTATGCAGATTCACCTTCCTGTGTGGCCTGCCCCTGCACTAAAACCAAACTATAGTTCTGTCCATCCCACTTGTCCTGTCCTACAAGAGAATCTGTGAGCACACTGCTAACAGAGATTGGTGGTTGGCAATGACTGCAGGCAGAGGAGGAGGAAGGCTGCACTGTGAATGACAGAGATTGGAGGCTACATGTGACTCCTGGTAGAGGCAGTAAGGATGTGCTGGGACACCAGAGGCTTATGCTAGGAACACATGATACATTCTTGCATTCAATAGATGAGTTCGATAGATAATTTCTGACATGTCCGATATTACTTTCTTACCGCTCGATTTCTCATAAAAATGAATGGAAATTGATAAGAAAAGATAAGAGAATCGAGCGGGAAAACAAATCGATCAAATGGAAAGTCGATTGAAAAATGCGTGTGTACTTAGCATAAAGGGCCATGCGTGTTCACTGTATCAGAGTATACCGTCAGAATTTGATGTCTTGCTCCAATATCTAATGCTTTTGTTTTTCTTTACCTTTCACTTAAATATGCACAGGCTGATTTAAATGTTTAATTAAGTACAAATCATTAAATGTAAATTATAAGTAAACATGCAAATTATTGATGATTATGAAAGCAAGCAGTTGTGTGTCTGAAGATGACTAGTGTCAACAGAACACTAAATCAGTAAGATTGCAATTCTGAAAGATTGAGTATAAACACTACACCTCTGTTCAGATTTATAGTACCACAAACTGCTGCTTTCCTTCATTTGCTTTTGCTTAATCTTTTAACCACCAATTGAATTAGTGGCTTGCAAGTACTCCATCCCAATTTATTTTAGAAAATGATATTTTATTTCTTAATCGTGATCCTTGAGTAAGTATTCTGCGCTAATGAAAGCCAATGCAGATGAACCCAGAGGATCAACTGCGATTACCCCAAATTGCAACCGGGGGGTCCTACAGCATTTTTGAAATGTGTTTACATCTCAATACAAAGTATGGATTGCTGCAAAATTGCTTTTTAGCAGCTCATACAAAGCGATTTTGCAGCAATTTTACTACCGAGAACAAGAAAAAAAAAAAGCAAATTGCAATAGCTGTACAATCGCTTGTAGTAAATAAAAAATTGCTTCAAAAGCACCATAAATCACTTGGAAAAATGCTCAAAAAATCACTTACAAAAGCACTCAACGATTGCGATTTCCAGCAGTCCTCAGCCCTAGGCAGGCCTTAAAATAGCACACATTTTGCTGCATAGTGTGAGGCGGTCTGTCTTGCATGCAATGAAAGTCAATGGACCACTCGCAATTTGGGATTTCTATTCCGTTCTATAATGTTTTCTCACCATTAAAAAAATTGGCCACCTTTCATTTCCGCATACTGTGCATGTTGCTGATTTTTACTTTATTTTGGTGCAATTACAAAATTCTGTGAAAAAATGAGAAATCGCAGAAAAGGAGGGACTAGGAACAGCTGGGAACTACTCGACCCTCCAGTCCATTCAAGGATGTGCATTTTGCCTTGCATATCTGTGGAAAAACATAACTATATCATGTTATCGGCTATATGATTCATCTACTGGAAGTATTTCCAAAATACGAGCCTTTAAAGTACCCCTGATCTGATTTAAAACGTGTGAAATAAAACCCATGGTGGGCTAGATTAGCTGTCACTGAATGTCCTGGTATTGTTCATTGTCGTGGGGGTCACACACACACACACTCCCGGTCCTCTGAACTCTGTAGCCGCCTGGAAGTTCCTCCGAGCGATGCAGATCAATTATGGACTGCGGTGTGAGTTGCGGACTGCGCCTGCGCAGGGAAAGAAAGCACTCCCCGATAAGCGCAATGCTTTCAGTGTGTCGGAGCGATTAGTAAATATGCCTGCATGGTTCTCTTTGCGCAAAGCAGCTTGGAATGATGGATCTTACTTTTTTGCCTGGAGGATCCCACCTAAGATTAAAAGGCCCGGGCCCAGGGAACAAAGGGGACCGCTACAACAAATGAGCAATACCAGGACATTCAGTGACAGGAAATCCAGCCCACCATGGACCTTATTTCACAAAAGGCATGTCATTTCAGGGGTATACATGAATAATAATTTCCCTTCACTTGCACATAGATGACATAATATACAGTAGGTACAAGTAATTTAGGTTAAAATAAAGCATATATTCATTTCCTTCTACATATAGACTCCAAAAACATCAGTTATTCATTTCATGTCCAAAAACTGCAGCTGATCTTGAAGAAAGCAAAGCATGACTCAGAGCCTTAAATGAGGACAAAAATATTCCAAAGAGAAAGGCTCTTTTTTCTTGCAAACACAGTCTGAACTTGTGTCTCATGTGAGCACCAAAGTGTTGCCATAGAAACCTCAGCTTTGCAAGTTATCACCCAGTTCAAGCATCATTTTGTGGGCTGTGTAGGGTTTCCATACAGGGAAATAATGCGCACTTCTAACTCTGTGATAATTGCTCCATTTTCTATAGAGAGAAGAAAGTGGGTATTTCAGTTTTTTATTTCATGTCTATAGATACCTATATTTGTGTTAGTTGTAGTATGCATATAATGCATAAACATTTATGCAATCCACCAAGCCTTTAGTTCATAGTTTACTAGTAATTTCCTTGGATTGTAGTCCTTGCTGTGTGCCCAGAGAACTTGGGCAACAGAAACTGATCCTCTGATGAAATACACAATCTGAGACTGCACAACAAAATCATTTTTGTTCCAGGGCTATACACTGGAGAAGTACTATTTTTTGCTATGAATGTCAGGAGCAAGTCTACGAAAATCAGAAGGAAGTACTTCCCCTTTCGGTTTTCAAGCCATCTTATTGGTCTTTCAACAGGCCTGAATGGCTTCACTGTCTAATCCACATACCCATTTTCAATGTGTCACTCCAAATGATTTTTAGCTATCACTTTGAGTGGCAGTTAGTAATAAGCTCTGTATGGTGTATGGTAATCCTGCTTGTTCCTGGCCAGTAATCTACCTTTTTCTATGAAGTAGGTATGGGGGGTGAATAAGCAAATAACATCCCACTGTGGGAGCTGCAAGTGAAGAATAGTAGTCTAGTAATTTAAGACCCCCCCCCCCTCTCCCCCAATCACTGATGAGGAAAGCCAGGGACATCAGAGGACACCTGTAAAAGCTTCAGATTCTCAGTTAAGATAATTACACAACCACTAGTGCGAACATTTGTAACATTTAAAATGATGTCGTCTATGTACCTGTCGCTTTATAGTAGGCAGTAAAAATCTGACAAATCTAAAAGGTTTTGGACTAGTCCATCTTTTCACGGGGGATCCTCAGGGTTGTTTAATTTCAAAAGTACTTACTGAATGGGAGTTACCGGAGAATAGCAAGGGGAGCCTCATTAGGATGCAGGCGCTTCCCTCCTCATAGGTAAGCATGTGATGTTGTACCTGAGCTTCCCTCTGGTTTAATTTAAAAGCTGTTTTTCAAGTAGGTTTTAACTCATGAGGTCTTATGTATTACTGTCTTTGTCCCTGATGAGAAACTTCTCCTCACTTATTGCCCTGTGACACAGTCATCAAGAACAGGAAAAGAGGGGAAATTTCTTCAAGAATGCAAACAGTAATACAACCTGATAGACATTGTAAGTTTTCCCCCTTTTCTCAACAATCAAAAAAGTTTTGGCTGGAGTTCTACTATAACCACAAGTTGTAGTGCTGTGATAGCCATAAACTATCAAATCAGTAGAATATAAATGTGCTCCAGCCAGCAACCTTGCCTTGGTTATGAATCTGTCAGCGTCCTTGTAAAATACCTAAAGGGAAAATGACAAACTTGATAAGAATATGAATAAGCGGGAGTTTTATGATTCACAGCTTTTAGCAGGGCTACAGATGTATCATAGTTCATAGTTAATCCCAGCTGAAGTCTTTGTGCAGCACCTAAGGCATTTTGTCTGCTGTGTGATGTCTTTTTTTTTTCTCAGAGTTTCATGTTTTCATACAAACGGTTGGAGAATGGAGATTACAATCACCCC
The DNA here is from genome assembly GCF_040937935.1 of Hyperolius riggenbachi. NCBI lineage: Eukaryota > Metazoa > Chordata > Amphibia > Anura > Hyperoliidae > Hyperolius > Hyperolius riggenbachi. The sequence goes on along the minus strand of NC_090648.1, from coordinate 285,336,537 downwards.
ACTGTACAAGTCTACAGATAAAAGAGAAGACTTTCATCTCATCTCTCTCTGTTCAGTAATAACAGCCTGGCCACTTCATAAGCCTCTAATTACTAAAATGATTTATGTACAATGCAGATTCAACTAATTCTGACACTTCTAATTTAAAGTACTTTTATGACCTTCTGCATGATGAACAAAAAGCATCAGCCTTTTCAGAACATTTTTGTAACTTTCTTGATGTTTTCATAGTATTTTCTACAAAGAAATCTCCAGTTTGCTTATTTCTATAACATAGAACTTTATACACTTTAACTGGCACAGGGATCTTTCCTAACATCAATAACACAAAAAAATGAAGGTGATCAGCCAAAAAATGAAGGTCACTTACTAATAATGTGTTGATAGAAAGAGATATGTCCGGGGAGATGGACCTGGTGTTACATCTTTCGAAAACTGAAATACTAGTAAGTGCAAAAGTGGATATTCCTATAAATGGGTTACCAGTATCAGGTAACCACTATTATACATATCTTCTACCACCCCTGTATGGTAACCACTGGACTTAGGTCACTTGACCACCAGTCCTCGTTTCACAGCTGGCCTTCATGCACAGAAGGGAGATATGGGATAGGGGAAGGTCCAACCACTAAGATAGGGGTTATAATAAGGAGAAATTAAGAATAATCAGATGTCCTGAGGGAGTTTTAAGTAAAGGTGACTTCTCATTAAAAGATAACAGTAACCCAGCTGTAAAGTGAATCTTTACTTGCATGGAGCTTCTTACAGCCCCTAGCAAGCTATGTGGTCCCTTGTTTCAGTTCCGCTGCCCTCCAGTGAGCTGCTGTCCAGTTTCACTAGCTGCAGAGAGGTCCTGCACAGCCAGGACATGGTAGAGATGATCAATAAAACAGATTGGCCTCAATTCACTAAGATCATGTTGGAGAAAATAAGGCAAGAGAAAATGTACCTCCACACAGTGAGAGAGTTATCTTATCTCTTCATTCCTTAAGTTACCTCCTCTGTAGTTATTTTCACACGCAGTTAATAAACAGCCTGTCTTTAACTCTGGAGTAATTTTAAGGATTGAAGAGTTAACTTAAAGAGACTCCGTAACAAAAATTGCATCCTGTTTTTATCATCCTACAAGTTCCAAAAGCTATTCTAATGTGTTCTGGCTTACTGCAGCACTTTCTACTATCACCATCTCTGTAATAAATCAACTTATCTCTCTCTTGTCAGACTTGTCAGCCTATGTCTGGAAGGCTGCCAAGTTCTTCAGTGTTGTGGTTCTGCTATGAACTCCCCTTCCAGGCCCCTCTATGCACACTGCCTGTGTGTTATTTAGGATTAGAGCAGCTTCTCTCTTATCTTTTACAAGCTGGATAAATCGCCCTCTGAGCTGGCTGGGCTTTCACATACTGAAGAATTACAGACACAGGCAAAGCTGTTTGCAGGAAGAAATAAGCAGCCTGAAACTTCAGTGCATGAGAGATGCAGGGGGAAAGAAACACACAAATGATCTCTTGAGATTCAAAAGGAATGCTGTATACAGCCTGCTTGTGTATGGATGTATTTTCTATGTGTGGAAATACTGTACATCAACCTACTTCCTGTTTTGGTGGCCATTTTGTTTGTTTATAAACAAACTTTTTAAAACTGTTTTTAACCACTTTTAATGCGGCGGGGAGCGGCGAAATTGTGACAGAGGGTAATAGGAGATGTCCCCTAACGCACTGGTATGTTTACTTTTGTGCGATTTTAACAATACAGATTCTCTTTAAAGACAGAAGAGTTAACTTTAGGTTTGCCTGAGGTAAAATGTTTCCTGAATACTACATGCCTTATCACCATGGTAACAACTCTAGAAACGTTATTAAAGACAGGAGATAAGCTTAGTGAATTGAGGCCATTATCTATTGTCTGTATCTCATTTCACAGTCATACTGCAGGATCTTCTGACAAGTGTCACTGTTGCATACTGTACCTACTCCTGCTGACTTGTGATTAAAGTCAGTACACTGATAAGAGAACTGGGAACAAAGAAGAGAAGGACTTATCCATCCACTCACAGGAACATTCTTCCAACAGGTTATATTTTTTTAATATGGAAATTCCACTTTCACTGGAAACGATACAAATGTATAAATCAGTGCTGCTCAAGACTTTTTACATTTTGTTTCTCCTCTATTAGAGAGCATCTTTCCATTTTAGTCTGCAGGCAGCAATGAATTTCCAAAATTGACTAAAGCTGAAGCGGGATTTGTTTTTTCTCAGCTTGGAATCTGTACTTTATGGGATATGGGCTTTCTCATCTTACGACACGAACTATTAGATGCACAGTACAAAGGCTTATTTCTCATTTTCCAAACCTGGACTCTACCCTCTCACAGTCTCTGTTAGGAACTTTGCAGAGCTGTGATTTCAGCTTTAGTCAATCGTGGAAATTCATTGCAGGCTGCAAACTGAACTGGAAATAACAGTAAACTGGAAAACAAAATACTTGAGCAATTTTCAATGAAAGTAGAGTTCCACTTTAAAGTGCTTATCTGAATAAAAAATCAACTACTACAAAATGTGTTGGGAAAAGGTGATAGTTACCTCCCCAGGGAAGCTCCTTCCAGTCCTTGCAGCTCCCCTCCTGCCTTTGCCTGGTCCCTTGTCACTCTGTCCAGCAGTGAACCCTGTGCTGAGTGTTTCACTTGCACATATAAGCAGGCTGTAATAATTCATTTTCAACTAGAGGAAGTAAGTTGACTTCCTTTTCATTTTTTTCAGTTATTAAATGACTACATTGTATGTTGGCGCCTCTTGAGAATTCTATTTGTTTTAAGCTGTAATAATGTTTGCCATTAATCCCTGATGCAGCGTATACAGCTAAACTGAAAGAAATTCACAAAAGTGAAGTTTCTCTGTAAAATGAGTAAAGACCTGATATGTAATTATTACTTGTGAACCATATGTCTACATATTATGATTAATAAATTTTATGGATAAAGCTCAAACATATTACGCAGCACTGTACAAAATAGATAGGAGAGGCATTACAATGTTAAACAATGTTACACAGGGACATTAAACGACAACTGAAGCAAGAGGGATATGGATGCTGGATTTATTTCCTTTTAAGCAATACCAGTTGCCCAGCTGTTCTGCAATACTTTTAGCCATAAACCCTGAACAAGCATGCAGCAGATCAGGTGTTTCTGACATTATTGCCAGATCTGACAAGATTAGCTGCATGCTTGTTTCTGGTGTGATTCACTCACTACTGTCGCCACACAGTGTGATACACCAATAAAGAATGGAACTAAGATTGCAAGGTAGGGATAAATATAGTAGACAAGTCACTGAGTCCATATGGTGGAGGAGAAGAGCACACGGGTAGGAGAGCCCTGCCAAATGGACTTCAATATCTAAAGATGGCCTTACATCCTGAGATTTAGCAGCTGATCGACCATATGATTTGATTATTATTATCGAATTGGATGAAAATCGGTGCCGCCACAAGCATACCTAATCTACTACAGGCCTAAATTGGTCAAATGTATCAATCAGACATACTGGGAAATCTTGGCCTAATGTGGTCAATCCAGTGTGCGGCAGTAATGGCATGTGATATAGTGAGCAATGAACCTCCCAGCCACTGTCCCTCCCAAATGTTTTATGTATCCATGGTTCCCCCATGCATTAAAATACTTTACCTGTCGTGCCATCCGCTGGTGTCACCGAGGTGTCAACTTTACTTCCACATTCAGGTCCCAGGTGACTACTGGTATACATTGTGCTATGGTGCTGGTAGCTATGTGGGGTGCCAATGCAGAAGTATGGTGGATACGTAAAGTATTTTTATGCATGAGTACCAGGGGGCACATAAAACATTTGGGGGAACGCGGCTAGGAGCGATGAGGTGGTGAGTGGCATCACAAGGCCAATACCCAAAAGATTTTATGCTGAAATCGATTGGGAATTGGCCTGTGGTGTATGGGCAGCCAACAGATCTCTATCTGATCAGATCTATGGTCACCTTTATGGGTTGATCATTTAGCTTTATGATAATCCATTAGCTCTCAATTATGCCCTCTCAGATCTCATGTACAGATAAGGAATCACAGATATAGAACTACTCTTGCTTTCTACTGGGTGGGAAGCAGGGGGTGGGGTCACAGACAGAAGGCAATGAGGTGTAGGATTTATATTTTATGCTTTTTTTTTTTTTTAAGGGAATCTGAAGGGAATTTTAAAATAAAAAACAGACACTAGTCTCACCTAAGGAGAGGGAAGGTTCTGAGTCCTATAAAGCCTTCCCATTCTCCTGCTGGTCTCTTTGTTTCCCTGCAGGTTGCTCCGTGCTAATCTCCCGCCGCGGGAGACTTCGGCAATCTTCGTATGCACTCGGGCTCCCTAAGACCAGCGGCTCTGTACTGCACACGCATGAGTACACCAGAGAGGGTGATCACACGTGCACAGTACAGAGCGGCCCATCTTCGGAAGCCAGAGTGCTTCCAATGACTGCTGAAGTCTCCCCAACCTGGAAGAGGGAAGTCCACGACCGTTTGGTCATGAACTTCTAACGGGGGAGCCTGCGGGGGAATGTGGAGACTGGCAGGAGAACAGGAAGGCTCTATAGGACCCAGAGCCTTCTACTTAGGTGAGCATCTGTTTTTTATTTTAAAAATCGGTTCAGTGTCACTTTAAGTGATAAGAATTCTTGTTTTGCTTACTTCTGGTTTAAAGCAAATCTGTCACCTCCCCCCCCCCAAAAAAAAGCAAAATTAGATACTTACCTCAGTAGTGGGAAGCCTCCGGATGTTCCAGAGGCTTCTCTGATCCTCCTACACCCCACCGCAGCTTGCCGGGACCCTCTTCTTCTTCGCGGCTGTGCTCCCACCTGTGTAAAAGCAGTCACAAGCAGTCAGCAGTGCAAGTAAAACCCTCACCTGCACATTAGCATAAACTAGCACAGAGGAAAAATCCATACTACTTTGCAGGCGCAGACTGTACTTGCACGTGAAGTGTGGCAGTGCTCATACACAAATGGGATCACAGCCGCAGGAACGTATCCAAAAAGGCTTGTGATATAAGTTCAGAGGGTCCCAGCACTGGATTGGTGCAATCGAGGAGGATGGGGAAAGCCTCTGGACTATCCAGATGCTTCTCTCTAATCGCAGTAAGCATTTCATTTTATTTCATTTTTTCACCTCAGGTACCCTTTAACATGAAAATGTGTTTTATGATATCAGTAGAATACACAATGGGCTCTATTCACAATACTTCTCATAAATGTATTATTTATCACCTAACTGATAAAAAATAACCTTTCAGCACATTTACAAGGAAAATAATCACGCAACGTAAGTTGTTCCTGATTAACTTCATTTCAATATTACCTTTCTTGCCTTAATTATATTCTATTTTTGCTCTTTGGGAGCTTAAAATGTAACATAGATAAGGTGAAGATGGAGGAAAACAGGTGAAAAAACTTTGTGAATCATACCCAATGTATATCAGTGAAGCAGTGAAAAAGTTCTGCATGATGATGACTTTGGAGTTTAGAGATTTGATCGAAATTAGGTAGTGGATACTTTCATTAACATAATGACAGCAGGAAACTTGCACGTTCCCAGCATGCACATTATTTCTCAGCAGAGCTGCTCCACAATCATCTTCTCTTAGATGTGCTGCAATCTAATAAGTGGGACATGCTGAAAAGCAGAAGCATGAGAATGTAAGAGGACCTGAGGGACAGACTTAATACGCACAAAGAATAAAGTGCTTTTCCCCGGGGTACAAATGGAATTTACAGTCTCTCTAATGTATTCCAACTATGTCTGAATACTCTTGGCTTATCTCTGATAACTGCATTGCCTCAATGTGTGCATGTCTGCAAGCAGCACAGAGTTTGCACTTATTTGAAGGAAATGCTTTTGTAGACTATGTTTAGGCACATCATTTCCACAGGAATACACTTCCCTTTTTCCCCTTTAATCAAGTGGTGCTGTAGATTGTAAATTGCCACAAAGATGTAACGTGGATCATGAACAGGCATGAGTCATCATTACCGACTTCTTAGCTCTCAGTTATTTGTATTGCTCAAAGCACAGTGCAAAATAAATGATGCTCGCTGTAAATCCCTGAGTAGTATTGCTTTTCTTTTTCTTACTGAGCAGTGCAGTACCATAGATGCATTTTATCATTTCATGAACGGTGTCCTATCAAGGTGTGTGCCCTTCCCTGTGGCTGTTAGGAGACCTGGAGGATTGGGAGGTAGGGAGACTTCTTTAGAGCACTGCTTTCTGCTGCAGTTCATACTCTACCAATGCTTGTGATCACAGGCAGCCACTCACGCCTACTCTGCTTAGCCACTGGAATTGAAAGCAAATGTCTGGAGGCTACAGGGAGAGAAAGCAGCACAACTAGTCGCCACAGCGTGTGAGCCCTGTTATTTATCATTATGTACAGTAGTAGAGTTCACGTATTTATCATTCTGTACAGTAGTAGAGTTCACACCTATGTGGTTTCTAATGGTACAGCTTTTAAAACTGGCGCTCATGCTAATGCAGCCAAATGTTTAAGGCACTGTGATCAGAATTGACCCGAAGGAGGGGACAAGTTCCGACAAAAGGTGTTGCGCTTTTAAGTCTTCTTCTGGCGCTACAGCCGTGGGTGGGCTTTGGACTCTTCCACAATTTGTCTCCATCCTTCTCTCTCTCTCTCTCTCTCTCTCTCTCTCTCTCTCTTTTTCGCCATTCTCTTATCTCCATCTTGGCTAGGTCTGCTATTACTGTATATTCTCCATCCATCTTGCACATTGCCTTCCTCCTCTTGCTTAGTACAGCCTTCCTTTCATAATTGTTTTAGCCATATTTCCTTCCTCCATTCTCTCCACTTGTCCCAGTCAGCTAATGTGCTGTGCTTTAATATGCCTGATAATATTTTTTTGTCCCTCTACTATTTCTTCCAGTTCATGGTTATAGCGTATTGTCCAGATATCACTTTCCTTGGTCCAGTAATTCCTCTTACTATCTTTCTTTCTAATATTCTTAAAGCTTGCTCCTCTCTTTTTGTAAGAGTCCGTGTTTCAGATTCATATGACACCACTGGTTCCACTAATGTCTTGTAATGTATCATTCTGTACAGTAGTAGACTTCATCTATGTGGTTTCCAATGCTACAGCTTTTAAAACTGGTGCTCATACAGCCAGACTGTTAAAGGCCAATCATAGTGAGAAGAATATGGAGGCTGCTATATTTATTTCCTTTTAAAGGACTTCCGTGGCCACAAATGTGAAATATGTTGAATACCTTTTCATAATCTAGATCCATGGAGGACGCCATTTGCGCCCTGCTGTTCATTCCACCATGGCACCTGCAGTAATACAAGCCCCAGTTGGGTCCCGACCCCTCCGAATGGGTCAGGTTATCATTCCCCCCTCAATATGGCCGTCACAGATTGCCGTGGCTGCTCAGTCCGCATAGACGCAATTGCGACTGTGCAGCTCTTGGGCCTCCTCCCGATGCATCATCAATACACGTGCATACATCGGACGCATCGGGAGGAGGCTCTAGAGCTGTGCAGCCGCAATTGTGTCTATTCGGACTGCGCAGCCACGGCAATCTGTGGCAGCCGAATTGAGGGGGGGAATGATGAACCGACCCGTTCGGAGAGGTCGGGACCCAACTGGGGCTTGTATTACTGCGGGAGCCATGGCGGAATGAACAGAAAGGTGCAAATGGCGTCCTCCATGGATCTGGATAATGAAAAGGCATTTAACTTTTTTCACAGAGGAACAGCAGGACAGCCAGGTAACTGGTATTGCTTAAAAACATATAAATATGGCAGCATCCGCATCCCTCTTGCTTCAGTTACCCTTTACGACACTGTGATCAGAACTGACCTGAAGTAGCAGGCACGTTCCTTTTATAGAGCTTGAATAAAAACCTTTTTTCAGTGGTACTGACCTAACTCTTCAGTAGAGGTAAGACCAACTCTACCTCTCCTTTTAAGCTGTTTTTAAGTGTTTTATATACTGGGAGCCTCCAACATTGTTTTTGTGAGAAAGCCCATTCATGCACATTAGGAGCCACTATTGGCTCTGTGAAACTCCTTAGGGAAAGAGCTCATGTATGTAGGTATTCCACTTCATTGCTGTGCCTTGTACTGCTACCTATACTTTTTGTCATAGGAATGGCCTGCAGCTGTGCTGTACACATTTTCTTTTTGCAAGTTTTATTAAAATAGTTTTTCAAGGTTGATAGTGATAACGTAGCCATAAAATGTCTCACAATATCTGAGTAAAAACATACCATAAGCCATTTGTTAAATGTATTGCAGCTGATTTCACTTGGTGTGTGGCTACCATTAGTCAAGATGATGGTAATGGTCATGAGGCACTACAGCATAGAGATAACTCATGGTGAAACGCGTTCTCATAATTGGAAGCTGACTGGCAAGGCCAGCTGCTTCTCATTAACCTTATTTAGCTGGCTGAATGGAGAGGACACTGATATTTTGTTTCTGGTTCTCACTGTAGGATTTAAAGCCTGGTGTTAATTACATGTCTTGGTTGTGTCATAGCTAATGCTCACACACTGGGAATCCCACCAATGTTTAGATAATTCACAAATTCAAAGAGGGATTTTTTCACATATATACTTTGTCAGTAATTGTACTTGTTTCCAATAAATGTCTGTAGATGTTTTTCCATAATCAGCACCATACTGTCATAGTTCTCTGTGGAGTGCCATTGTTCTCTCTAAGGTTTAAAGTAAACCTGAGATGAGCCATAAAAAAGTTTTATACATACCTGGGGCCTCCTCTAGTCCCCTTCAGGCTGATCGGTCCCTGGCCATCTTCCTCTGCTACCTGGATCCTCCGCATGGTCAGCAATCCACTACCATGTGACCTTATCCTTTCAAGTCAATTTATTATATGTCATTGAACAGTTAAGGGGGGAAGGGAGTTGCTGTGTGAACTGTCTTCCACTCACAAACAACATCCAAACAGGTAAACAGACAGATATAAAAACCTCTAAAGGTTCTGGGAATGGACGACATTACTTAAAGGACCACTGTCGTGAAAAATCTTAAAATGTAAAATAGATGTAAACATTTACAGATAAGAAGTACGTTTCTTTCAGAGTAAAATGAGCCATAAATTACTTTTCTCCTATGTTCCTGTCACTTACAGTAAGTAGTAGAAATCTGACAGAACTGACAGGTTTTGGACTAGCCCAACTAGCCCTTTATTTGAATGTCCATCCAATTGCCCAAAAAGTGTATGGTGAGCAGCGAGGCAGGCCAGCATCATTGTATAAATCCATTTCAAGGAGTGTCTTTATAAAGAATAAAGGCCATGCTGAGAATTCCCTATGGAGAGATGGACTGTCCCAAAACCTGTCGGTATTGTCAGAATTCTACTACTTACTGTAAGTGACAGCAACATAGGAGAAAAGTACTTTATGGCTCACTTAACTCTGGAAAAACATGCTCATTATTTGTATGTGTATACATATATTTTACATTTTAAAGGGGAACTGAAGAGAGAGGTATATGGAGGCTGCCATGTTTATTTCCTTTTAAGCAATACCAGTTGCCTGGCACCCCTGCTGATCCTCTGCCTCCAATACTATTAGCCATAGCCCCTGAACAAGCACGCAGCAGATCAGGTGTTTCAGACTTTAAAGTCAGATCTGACAAGACTAGCTGCATGCTTGTTTCTGGTGTTATTCAGATACTACTGCAGAGAAATAGACCAGCAGGGCTGCCAGGCAACTGGTATTGATTAAAAGGAAATAAATATGGCAGCCTCTGTACCCCTCTTTCTTCAGTTCCCCTTTAAGATTTGTGTGACAGTGGTCCTTTAACAAAGCACTGCAGATTTTACAGGAAACCAAACCACTGAACATCAAGGTTTCTCTTCTTGGAGCCAATCCCTACTTTAAGCAGCACCACTCAGCATGCAAGAAGACATTTCCTATCTCGTTTAGGAGCGTACTTGTAGTTCCTAACCTGACTTAAAGGTATTAGAGCCGGATCACCACAAGACAACCCTAAGCAGTAGCCTAGGGACTGTAGAGAGTCTAGGGGCCTGGTAGGTGCTAGCCTCCACCAAATCTTACAAAAAGAGTCAGGTGGCCATCAGCGGTGGGCGAAAACTTCTATCTGCCCCATTTCATCTTAATCCATTTCTGCAGTCAGGCCACAGCGGCTACCCTTCAGATACTCACAAACAGAGGTGTGCTCATCCCTGCAGCTGAGTTCAAGCGTTAATCATCTTAAAGAGAACCCCCTGCGGTCAGCGAGACCCCATAATTCACAGCCGCGCTGCCGACACTGAGCGTGTCAGCAGCGGCTGAGTTTACCTTTGTAATGCCAGTCTCCACTCTCCCCCGCCTCCTGCATTGCTCCGGTCCCCGCCCATGTCCCTTCCCTCCACGCTGATTGGAAGGAAGGGATGCGGGTGGGGACCGGAGCTCTGCAGGAGGCGGGGGAGAGTGGAGACTGGCATTACAAAGGTAAACAGCCGCACAGCGCGGCTGTGAATTATGGGGTCTCGCTGAGCGCAGGGGGAAGTTGGGGGAATCTAAATAGCAACAGAGGCTAGGCTCTATAAGCAGACCCAGCCTCTGTATGGGGATTTCATTGTTAGAACCTGGCCTCGGGTTCTCTTTAAGGTGGCCATACACTGGTCGATTTGCCATCAGATCGACCAACAGATAGATCCCTCTCTGATCGAATCTGATCAGAGAGGGATCGTATGGCTGCCTTTACTGCAAACAGATTGTGAATCGATTTTAGCATGAAACCGATCACAATCTGTGGAGCTGCCGCCGCCCGCCCGCATACATTACCTGATCCGGCCGGCACAAGTCCCCCAGTCTCCACTGTCTTCTTCTCCGCGCTCGGCTCCAGCTTCACTGAACTTCCTGTCCGGGGAAGTTTAAACAGTAGAGGGTGCTCTACTGTTTAAACTTCCTGCCGGGACAGGAAGAAGTGAAGCCTGCCGGACTCGGAGCCCAGCGGAGAAGGAGCAGCAGTGACAGCAGGGATACGCGCCGGCGGAACAGGTAATGTATTGCGTCGGTCATCGGGCATTCGAACGCCGCTATCAACGCACTCCCGACCCGCTGGCGATCGAGAGAAATCCTCCGCACGGACAGGAATGGCGGGAATCGACGGGAACGATCGATTTCGGTCGGAAATCGATTGTTTGGTCAACGTTTGCTCAACGATTTCACAGCAGATTCGTCACAGTGATCGAATCTGCTGTGTATCGGCGGGAAAATCATTAGGTGTATGGGCCCCTTTACCTTTTAGCTGTTTACCTGGCTGTCTGATTGCATGTACTTTGTGAGTGCCATGGGTTAATATTATTATCCTATGGTTTTAATACTTCTTGAGTCAGTGACCCAGAACAAGCATGAGTCCAGCCAAGTTTGCGTCTGGCAAACTATGAGAAGGTAAGCTTTCATGCAGATCACTGCTTTTTTTTGTGCAGGAGTCTGACATAAGTACAGTAAATCCACAGTCAGAGAATCTCAGGTTCTGTTTCTCTTCAATAGCCCAGTTAATTTATAAAAATTGTAAGAAAACCTTTTGATCGAAATTCTTTCTTCCTTTACATGTAAAGTACTTACATGTGCTGAAATCATTCATGTTAGGCGAATGAGACGAGTTGGTTTTCAATTACGATCTCTTTATTCTTTCTCTAAAACACTCAGAACCCAACTGATCAGTCATCAGAATGTTCACCAGTTAAAGGTACCCTGTGACATTACAGTAATGGCGGTTGTTGCCACGACAATCTTGATTTCATATTTCATGCTGTAGAAAATAATAGTTGGGATCTCAAAAAACACAGAGTTACTTGTTCTCTAATGAGCTTTATACATGCAGAATTCACACATTCCTCCCATGTTTAATAGGGATTTCTCTACAAACAGCTGGAAGTGGTTCTTTGTACTCTTTAAAGAGCCACACAATACGTGGGCGATAAATACAGGGAAAATTGAATACGAAAACAAGCTGGTTTCCATGTAAAGTGACTTTATACTTTATATGCAGCATGTGTGTTTGCTATTAGTGTGGAAGGAATAGGATGTAAACTTTGCAAAGGAAGGACTGATATGGATATATGACGGCTTTGTAAGATAGAAAAATGCCCTGATAACAAGTGTAACTATTATATCCTCCTCTTTCATGTAACTCGTCATCACAATAGCAGAACATAAGCAGCAGAGGCAATGTATAATACCTGCTTGCTGTCTATGGATCCTTTCCACCTTTAGCAGCAGCCCAGAACTTATTATCCCCTCCTGCCATTTGCTTCCCATGGCTACTGCTGTTTGGCTAGAGCCTCAGTCACATGACAGACAGTACAGAAGAGACAAACAGAGGAAAGGGGCGTGACCAACAAACTGTTGCTGAACTGTTGCTAGTGACAAAAGCAATTAGTTATACATTGTTCCACTGTTAAAATTCTGCATTGTGAATGTGAAGCAGCATGTTACATGATTACAACTGTTATCATGGCACTTACAAATGGTTAAATAGTCGGGTTACACTGGAGTCTCTGGTTATTCCTCTTGTGCTTACATGGATCTATTCAAAGCACTCTGCTTACTCCCCCCCCCCCCCCCACATTGCCAAAAACATATTGATTCCCTGGTAAAATGGCCATAAACTATGGATGGGCATTAGACTGTGACTACCATAGGGGTACGATTATGAGTTCCTGAGGCATAATTACATTATTTGCTCAATGTACTCTGTGAAGCACTGCAGAAAATGAAGTGTAGGACTATGTAAATGCATAACAATTACAATAATAATCATAATAACATGTAATGTCAAGATTTTACAAAGCCATTAAAGATTGGGACAGCTCACATTGAGGCAAGGGACGTTAGTAAAAAAAAAATGTATTGCTGTTAGTATGTGACATTTTTGTTTCATACAATAACTGGATATCTAGAGTTATTATTGAAAGGGGCTTCCAGATTCCAGCACAAGCATACTATTTCTACCACCACCTTATTGTGGCTGGAGGTGGAAAATTATTTCTACCCCTGCCCTTAGCAGAGTACTCCTTGTTGTTAAGAAACATGAAGCAGGTCCGGTTCTCTTATGAAGCAAGGCAAAACATTTTGCATCAGGTGCAGAGATTTCAGAGGCAGCATTTTTGTACTGCGTGTACCTTCCTGAGGAGGAATGGAGTGGCTGAGGGAGAGCAGTTGGTTTGTCACAGACTCACACCAGCCTGCTATTGTGTTGAGCTGCAGCATGTCATGTGATAACATTAAATAAAACAGAGTAAATTGTCGGGTGCTGTGTGATCATTTCATATCAGGGGGTGGGGGTGCATCCTCACAAGTTTGCCTCAGGCAGCAAAAAGTCTAGAACTGGCCCTCAGGGCTGGTATTGCTGAGGTGGTGGCATATGGGCTGGTATTGCTCTGGTGGTGGCATATGGGCTGGTATTGCTCTGGTGGTAGCATATGGGATGGTATTGCTCTGGTGGTGGCATATGGGCTGGTATTGCTCTGGTGGTAGCATATGGGATGGTATTGCTCTGGTGGTGGCATATGGGCTGGTATTGCTCTGGTGGTAGCATCAGAGCCGGATTAAGGCTAAATAGGGCCCTAAGCAAAGTAACTGATTTGGCCCCCCCCCCCATCATGTCATAATAGAATCAGAAGATATTGCAGCTGCACAGCAACATGCCGCACACACCGAGGCAGCCGAGCTACTGGTTGCTATGGGCAACAGCCCGCTTTCCTCTGAGGGTGCACAATGCAGGGAATAGCAGCGGCAAAATGCAGAGTGAGAGATGAATGCCTGGGACATTTGCACTCAGGGGCAGGGGCACCCCTGTGAAGAGGGCGCCAGATATCACAGCAGCAGCACTTTCCCCCTGCATCTCCAGCCTGGCAATAGCAGAAAGCTCTGGACACCGCCAAACTGGAAGCCGTTCCCCAGACAGAATTATATAACCACCCCCACCACCGAACATCCGATTTCCTCCCAAACTAGACAGCCACCATGCAGCCGTGAATACGATAGTCCAGCAGAGAAGGCAGCCGCAGCGGGGGAGAATGACAGCACCAGATGACTCACATTCACCTATTGCGATCCAAGCAATAGAGGTCCCGTCATCCGGAGCCCATCTGTCTCCTCTAGAGTGCTGCCGCTCTGTTACTACTACTATTACTACTTCCTACTTCCTGCACTGTAGAAGAGACAGATGGGTTTCAGATGACGGGATCTCTATCGCTTGGATCATGGAAAGGTGAGTGAGCGTTTGCCATCTGCTGCTATCATTCTTGCTGCAGCTGTGGTTCTCTGTGGGAAGGGAGGGAGGAGTGGGCAGTGGCAGAGCGCACAGTAGCAGGAAGGGGGACCTAGGAGGAGAGCCTGGCTCTGAAGACAATCAGCAGCGCACGGCATCATTTGACAAGACAAGACAAATAACATTTATATCGCGCTTTTCTCCTGGCGGACTCAAAGCGCCAGAGCTGCAGCCACTAGGACGCGCCCTATAGGCAGTAGCAGGGTTAGAGAGACTTGCCTAAGGTCTTCTACTGAATAGGTGCTGGCTTACTTTTAGGATAAGAACCAGAGGCGCCAAAAAGAGTAAAACAATACTAAGTTTAAAAACTAGGGGGGAGACGTACTCACCACCCTTTCCGCAGACCAAAAGCCAATGGAAACCACAATATTTGGTCAAAAATTCACAATTTATTAGTACTCCCAGGTGCTACGCGTTTCACGGGATTATCCCGCTTCCTTTGGCAATCAAACAGGAGTACAAGCAATTGGGGGTCTGGAGCAAGCTAAAGCGCCTCAGGTGCTGGCTTACTGAACAGGCAGAGCCGAGATTCGAACTCTGGTCTCCTGTGTCAGAGGCAGAGCCCTTAAAGGGACTCCGAGCAGTGCCTGTGGGTATTCCTTTAAAGGGATACTGTAGGGGGGTCGGGGGAAAATGAGCTGAACTTACCCGGGGCTTCTAATGGTCCCCCGCAGACATCCTGTGTTGGCGCAGCCGTTTACCGATGCTCCGGCCCCGCCTCCGGTTCACTTCTGGAATTTCTGACTTTAAAGTCAGAAAACCACTGCGCCTGCGTTGCCGTGTCCTCGATCCCGCTGATGTCACCAGGAGCGCACAGCGCAGGCCCAGTATGGTCTGTGTCTGCGCAATACACTCCTGGTGACATCAGCGGGAACGAGGACACGGCAACGCAGGCGCAGTGGTTTTCTGACTTTAAAGTCAGAAATTCCAGAAGTGAACCGGAGGCGGGGCCGGAGCATTGGGGAGTGGCTGCGCCAACACAGGATGTCTGCGGGGACCATTAGAAGCCCCGGGTAAGTTCAGCTCATTTTCCCCCGACCCCCCTACAGTATCCCTTTAAGCATACCCACAACTAATTAATTACATCCTCACACCTACCAGCATGATGTTTGTAATTATCCCCTCTTTCCAATGATAAATAAACTGCCACCCTACGCCTTTTAGTTTTCGCTATTTTCGCAATCGAAAATAGCGAAAACTAAAAGGCATAGGGTGGCGGTTTATATATCATTGGAAAGAGGAGAAAGAGAGCTTTAAAATGATATGCACCTTTCCATAGTTACTGCACTGCTCAGAGTCCCTTTAACCATTATACCATCCAGCCACCGCTGACAGGATGGAGAGGGCTGGTTTATGTGCTGATGGGGCCCCTTTGACTCTGAATGGGGCCCCAAGCGAATGCTTTTGTTGCCTGGTCAGTAATCCGGCCCTGGGTAGCATATGGGCTGGTATTGCTCTGGTGGCATATGGGATGGTATTGCTCTGGTGGTGGAGCCCCATGCTGATGGGCTCAGCCTTCTTTGGCAATACTGGTCTGCATGGAGGACAAGAGATATTATTTGACTGTATGTCCATTTTATGCCAATAGCCAATAGAACCATTTGCTATAGGTTAATGAAGATGACCTCCTTCATAATGATCAAGAAATTATACTTTCCTGGAGAGGAAACAGCACAAACATGCACAGGACATCCTGTTTAAGCAAATAATTGTCACTCACGGTAGACTCACATGGCGGTAGCAATTTCTGAAGTGGTACCGCAAAACATCACCATTAAAAATTACCTTTATGGTTTTTCAATGCACTAACTGTACACTAACAACTACCCCTCCCCCAGCATCCCCAGCACCTGAAATCATATCTTACATGCTGTATCCTCTGCTTCCAGATAGCAAAACTGATGAAGAAGGGTACTCTTCCCTCCCTGTGTCATGTTTTGGTGGTTGCTTGCAATTTTTTACTCTTACTTATTTATTGTACAGTAGGTGACATATTATCAATTTAGAAAGGGCAATACTAATAATAACTATTAGTTCACTAACATTGCTCTGTCTATCATCTGATAAAAGCCCAGCATTGTAAAGGCTAGGTCCACACTAGGCACGGTTGCAGGACGGAGCCTGCAGTCCGTGATCCTAGCCAAGGGAACGCAAAGGGATCAATACTGCCTTTTTGCAGCATACGATTCTGATCCGTTTGCATTTTGTTTTGTTTTTTGGCCGAGGGGGTAGCAGGCAGGACGTGGTGGCAGCGGTCAGTGGGGTGGGGGGACGTCCCCCCTCACCTGGGTCCCCGCTACCCCCTCCATTTACATGCTACAAAAATGTAAACTATAGCAGCGGCAAGCGGGGAGCTTACCTCCTTCTCCTATGACTTCCTCCATTCGCAGCGTTACTGCCTGCAATGCCGCCCTCTATTCTTCGGAGGGCGGCATTGCAGGCAGTGACACAGCGAGTGGAGGAAGTAGAGATGGGAAGTTCGGATCTTTTCAATGATCCGGATGATTCGAATCGGATCATTGAAAAGATCCGGATCTTTGATCCGAATCTCGGATCATTTGACTACGGAAGCATTTCGGGGGTGAAATGACTAGCAGGACAGGAGAAGGGGAGGGGGATGGACACTGGACACGCAGAGAAGGGGAGATGATGGACAGAGGGCAGGGAGTGGACAGATAAGGGAGGAGGGAGGAGCAGAGAGCATAAATGTTTGCTTGCACATAATACCCACATGCTGCAATCATATGCTTTACATACATTTCACCTATATGTTCATCTGTGTACTTTGCATGCAAACGTCCCACAGTGTAAGAAAGAATTCCCCAAAGTAAAGCTGTTTAGGAGGATCATATTGCGCAGCAATCACAGTGCCTGCAAAGTTACTGAGCTGTGCTGAGCTGAGCCAAAAGCTTCCAATGTGTTCACAGTGCACAACTGCGGAACAGACAGCCTGTAATGAGCAGCACGTTATAGCCAGTATGTGTGCTCTACACATATCTGGCAGTGGCACCCATGTGTCCCCTATCTATCATCTACCTGTCTCCCTGCAAGGCTGCTTCCCATCAGAGCGATCCATCTCTGCTCTGCTTCCAGGACCCCGCTGCCCGCTGAGAGGGGGCGTGTCGCTCATGGCCCGCCCCTTTTGCGATCCGAATCACTCATTTTGATGATTCGGATGATTCGACTCACAAAATAGATTCGGATCAAAGATCCGAATCGTTCATGATCCGGACAACACTAGGAGGAAGTAGTAGGAGGAGGTAAGCTCCCCACTCGCCGCTGCTATACATTATATTTTGTATTCCAGGAGAAAGTGAGGATTGGCACATGCAGCATTCCTTATTAAAACACAGCTTTATTGTGTCTGGCTGTAAATCACAGTAACACGAAACACATATTCATTGTGGTTATGTAGTTTCCTACCCAGTCCAATGTCCGGTGGGGTGAGGTGGGAGCGGTGGCTTGCCTGACGCACGTTTCGCTCGTATGAGCGTCTTCTGAGGCTCTGCGCACGCCGGACATCTTGCGCTGTAAAGTTTATATAGGGAAAGACCCATTGTGATCCGGCGTGCGGCAGGCCGTTGCCCGTCCCCTGCTTCCGGCATATGACGTCATGACGTCCTCCGGAAGCTCAGGGGAATCCACCGTGGTTGTTGGTCTTGCGCACCTGCTTCAGATGCGTCCAATCGACTCAGCAACCACTAGGTGGAGCCAAAGGTCCTCCTAAGGCAGCAAACAGCATAGCATGAAGTCGTATAGGCAAACACAATGCCCGACTAAATAGCGATACAGTTAACAACTGCGGGACAAAGGAAGGAGGTATTTCTCTTATGGAATTAAAAATAGTCCAAAGGGGCTGGGACAGAGGAGGAAGAAAAAGGGGGAATACCCGCAATGGAGGGAAGTGGAGAGGGAGGTAGGTTTCCTAGAAAAAATCCACAGCGGATTTTCTTTGATTTAGACTAATTTGGTGTCTTCTGATACAAAAGAACACCGGGGGAAAGGCAAAATAAATCAATAATTTCTATTTCATTGGAATAAGACCATGCTTTACTGAATGCATCCCCATCAAGTACCTTTGATCAAAAAATCGTGGATAGATTATTCAAAAACAACTCCCACCTACCCCACTATCTCCTGCTTCCATACCTCCCCTCATCCCGCCCCCATGAATTTAAAAACCATTTAATAAAAACCAATGAATTAAGACAAATTGGACGGTTAATATTTCGTTCTTCACCCCTAGGTCAAGTTCCAAGGGAGAAACAAAAGAAAAGAGAAGAAAAGACATAGAAGAACACAAAAAGGGGGAGGAAAAGCAAAAAGGCCCAATAGACAGGAAAAGGGCAAGAGGAAGAAGGGAAAAAGGGGAAAAGGGGAAGAAAGAAAACACAGGAAAAAAGACAGGAAAAACGAGAGGGAGAGAGGAAGGGAGAAAACCAGGAATGAATATCCCAGAGAAATTTGCTCCATTCCAAATTTCTCCTGTGGTTATTGTACAGTTCAGCTCATTAAAGGAAGGACATCTGTATAAGGCTTCATTCTAACTTCACTTCCTAAGGGTCTAAAAAACAGGCCATGTCGACATAATCATTGAGGCCTAAAGGTCCCATGGCATCGGTCCCTATTATCCATCTTGTTTCCCTCCTAAGGAGGTGCCTCTCTCTATCTCCCCCCCTGGATTGCAGAGGGACATGCTCTAGGCCCGCAAACCTAAGACAGTTCGGATTCCATTGATGCTCCGCCCTCACATGCTCGATCAAACGGGGACTCCCTTTTCCTGATGCAATCGATCGCACATGGTCCTGGATTCTCTCCTTAAGTTTGCGTGTTGTCATGCCAATATAAAATCTGAGGCAGGGAAATACCTCCTTCCTTTGTCCCGCAGTTGTTAACTGTATCGCTATTTAGTCGGGCATTGTGTTTGCCTATACGACTTCATGCTATGCTGTTTGCTGCCTTAGGAGGACCTTTGGCTCCACCTAGTGGTTGCTGATTCGATTGGACGCATCTGAAGCAGGTGCGCAAGACCAACAACCACGGTGGATTCCCCTGAGCTTCCGGAGGACGTCATGACGTCATATGCCGGAAGCAGGGGACGGGCAACGGCCTGCCGCACGCCGGATCACAATGGGTCTTTCCCTATATAAACTTTACAGCGCAAGATGTCCGGCGTGCGCAGAGCCTCAGAAGACGCTCATACGAGCGAAACGTGCGTCAGGCAAGCCACCGCTCCCACCTCACCCCACCGGACATTGGACTGGGTAGGAAACTACATAACCACAATGAATATGTGTTTCGTGTTACTGTGATTTACAGCCAGACACAATAAAGCTGTGTTTTAATAAGGAATGCTGCATGTGCCAATCCTCACTTTCTCCTGGAATACTCTATATATTGTGTTGCTTTTGTGGATTAGAGCACGCAACCCTTCTAACTAGCAGACCCAGTCAGTGTCACAGCAGTCCGATTCATGCCATATTGATTACATGCTATTGCAGTGCCTGTTGTTCTCTCCTCTTTTGTGTTTACATTGAATGCTGAATTGTTTTCCCAACAAGAGCACGCAAGATGCAGAGTGCTATGGAAGATTTTGATGATCTATTGGAAGATGCTGAAAGTTCTTCAAGTACTGACAGTAATCATGAGCTGGATGAAGCCATAGAAGCAGGACGGGTTGATACAGACAATTTATTTGACAACCCAGCCACCTCAACTGTCAGGAATAAAGCGGTGGGGGCCAGAGTGGTGGAGCTGAAGCTCAGGAGGCTCTGCGAAAAGGAAATTAAGATATTTTGGACGGTGACAACCCTTAAAAAATATAAAAGTAAAAATATTACAGCAAGAGGTTTCAGACGCTATCAGGAACCCGCTGAATATCGTGATGATGTCAAGTTCATGGAGAAATGGAGAAATGCTCATCTGGCACAGGCAGCTATCTTCCAAGATATGGTTCTGGAAAGAACTGAAGAGGAGCTTGCCACATTAACCAAAGAGATTAAGAAATTAAAGGAGCAATACAAGATCCTGGTGACAGATGAAATCTACTGCAGCAATATACGTAAAATCGAGAAAAAATTAGTACCAATTCAGGAAGAAATTAAGCAAAGGAAATTGCAGAAGTATCTGAGGGATACCGAAGATTTCAAGACTGGCCAGTTCTTTAATTGGAACACGCAAAGATTAAGACCTTTTAGACCTAAAGGAGGTCCAAGGAACCCCAAACAGGCAAAAGATTACTGGACGACGGAGACAGAGTCCAGTGGAGAGGAGAGTGGTAGACGGAATTTGGAGGATGGAGAACATGGAGAGGGACGGCAGCGGCAGGGAGGAGGGCAGGGGAGAACACAAAGGAAGGCCCCTTTAGGAGGAGGACACGCAGGGGAAGGGGCAAGACCAAAGGCAAAACAGGAGAAGCAAGTGAGCTGGAAGGGTCAGAAAATGGAGGTAGAACAGAGACCAAAGAAAAGGAAATATCAGAAAGGATCCAGCAGATAGAAATAGTTAATTTGAGTGGGGTTCCCCTCCCCCCAGAATGCGAAAATCTCCTGAAGAAGGGGCTGAACTTCTCGTGTACTCAAGATTTTGACTACTGTGATTTTAAAGTGGACTTGTATAAGGGTATAAGGCGGATGAATATTCAGCAGATGTTTGGAAAGAAGGATCAACATCATAAGCAGTTGGAGGAAGTGGCAAAAATTGGGAATCTAGGTTTTATTCCAGGAAAGGAATGGAAAGCTCAGGATCTACAAAATCTAAAGATTTTGGAAGAATTGTGGCTGGAAAGTAATCCAGAGATGGATAATCAGACAACCGGAGAACCCCAAGATGATGCTGGATTCAGACCATGCAAGTCCCTAAAACCTTTCCCAGTAATACAAGGTTCGGCCATTGATATATTCCAAATGCAAGTGGAGGATGATCTGAAGGCACTTAGATATAGGAAAGCAGAATCTAATTTAAGTAGAGAAGAATGGAGGGCCATTCAGTGGCTTAGAGAAAGGCCTAACTTGATACTTAAAAAGGCCGATAAAGGCGGGGCATTGGTGATAATGACATCGGAGCAATACAATGAAGAATCATTGAGACAGCTAGGTGACAGAGAAATATATAAATCCTTGAATGAAAACCCCATGCCCAAGTACAAGAGAGCACTACAAACCCTCTTGAGGAAAGGAGTGGAAAAGGGATTTTTGAAACAAAGAATGGCGGAAGATCTCCTGCCGGAATTTCCCATAAAACCAATCTGGTACCATTTGCCTAAGATTCACAAGTCCCGGAGCAGGCCACCGGGACGCCCGATTGTCTCCGGTATGGGATCCCTTACCGAGAGGCTATCTAAGTTCCTGGACCATCTCCTGAGGCCTTTGCTCGAACAGGTTCCATCATACCTACAGGACACGCTTGACGTGCTGAATAGCATTGAAGGTATGTCTTGGCATGAGGGTGATGCTCTTGTCACCATAGATGTAGTTAGCCTGTATAATAGAATACCACATCTAGACGGGATTACAGCGGTGAGATTTTTTCTAGAGAAAACCAACAAGGAACCGGGTTATATTGATTTCATTTGTGAATGCCTCTTTTTTGTGCTTTCCCACAATGCGTTTTTGTACGACAATAAATGGTATTGGCAGCTGTCGGGCACCGCCATGGGGACGTCGGTGTCATGCACGTATGCCAATTTGTTTCTGGCGTGGTGGGAGCACCAATACGTGTATGGCCCTGGCGTTCCCCATGGCGACTGCCTCAGGAGATGGTCCAGATATGTGGACGACATCCTGGTGGTCTGGTCCGGGACCAAGGGGGCTTTTGAAGAGTTCCTTGACTACCTCAACAATGAGAAGAATAATATGAAATTCACGTATGAGTACAGTTACGACCAGGTCACCTACCTGGACCTCATCTTGAAAATTGAGGAAGGACGGCTGATCTCAAAAGGATACAAAAAACCAGTATCAGGAAACTCCCTTTTGCATCGATGTAGCTACCATCCGGATCACGTGTTCAAATCTCTGCCATACAGCCAATACTTAAGACTTAGGAGAAATAATTCGAAATATGAGGATTATGTCAGTCAAGCAGATGAACTGACAGTAGATCTGTCAAGGAGAGGCTATGACAGAAGGGATCTAGAGGCAGCCAGAGAGAGGGCTGGGGGCAGAAATAGAGAGGAGTTGGTCAGAAGGAAGATTAAGAAGAGGGGAGCTCATAATCAGAATGAAGAGAGATTGACCTTTGTATTCCAATATACCCCAATGGCCAAAGAGATCAGAGGAAGTATCCTACGAAATTGGAAAACAATAAAAAGGGACCCGATTTTAGGGAAAATTTATAAGAAACCACCTCTAGTGACGTTTAAAAGGGCACCGACAATAGGCAGTAAGGTGACCAGTAGTGAGTACAAAACCGTAAAACAAAGTAATTGGCTGGAGAAGCATCAACCAAAGGGAAACCGTAAATGTGGACGGTGCTCAGTCTGTCCATTAATGAAACAAGGTGAAAGCCTCAAGGTAGGCCCGGTGGAGAACAGGCCCAAAATGCTCATCACATGTCAAACGAAGTACATGGTCTATGTCATCTGGTGCCCCTGCCTCAGATTTTATATTGGCATGACAACACGCAAACTTAAGGAGAGAATCCAGGACCATGTGCGATCGATTGCATCAGGAAAAGGGAGTCCCCGTTTGATCGAGCATGTGAGGGCGGAGCATCAATGGAATCCGAACTGTCTTAGGTTTGCGGGCCTAGAGCATGTCCCTCTGCAATCCAGGGGGGGAGATAGAGAGAGGCACCTCCTTAGGAGGGAAACAAGATGGATAATAGGGACCGATGCCATGGGACCTTTAGGCCTCAATGATTATGTCGACATGGCCTGTTTTTTAGACCCTTAGGAAGTGAAGTTAGAATGAAGCCTTATACAGATGTCCTTCCTTTAATGAGCTGAACTGTACAATAACCACAGGAGAAATTTGGAATGGAGCAAATTTCTCTGGGATATTCATTCCTGGTTTTCTCCCTTCCTCTCTCCCTCTCGTTTTTCCTGTCTTTTTTCCTGTGTTTTCTTTCTTCCCCTTTTCCCCTTTTTCCCTTCTTCCTCTTGCCCTTTTCCTGTCTATTGGGCCTTTTTGCTTTTCCTCCCCCTTTTTGTGTTCTTCTATGTCTTTTCTTCTCTTTTCTTTTGTTTCTCCCTTGGAACTTGACCTAGGGGTGAAGAACGAAATATTAACCGTCCAATTTGTCTTAATTCATTGGTTTTTATTAAATGGTTTTTAAATTCATGGGGGCGGGATGAGGGGAGGTATGGAAGGAGGAGATAGTGGGGTAGGTGGGAGTTGTTTTTGAATAATCTATCCACGATTTTTTGATCAAAGGTACTTGATGGGGATGCATTCAGTAAAGCATGGTCTTATTCCAATGAAATAGAAATTATTGATTTATTTTGCCTTTCCCCCGGTGTTCTTTTGTATCAGAAGACACCAAATTAGTCTAAATCAAAGAAAATCCGCTGTGGATTTTTTCTAGGAAACCTACCTCCCTCTCCACTTCCCTCCATTGCGGGTATTCCCCCTTTTTCTTCCTCCTCTGTCCCAGCCCCTTTGGACTATTTTTAATTCCATAAGAGAAATACCTCCTTCCTTTGTCCCGCAGTTGTTAACTGTATCGCTATTTAGTCGGGCATTGTGTTTGCCTATACGACTTCATGCTATGCTGTTTGCTGCCTTAGGAGGACCTTTGGCTCCACCTAGTGGTTGCTGAGTCGATTGGACGCATCTGAAGCAGGTGCGCAAGACCAACAACCACGGTGGATTCCCCTGAGCTTCCGGAGGACGTCATGACGTCATATGCCGGAAGCAGGGGACGGGCAACGGCCTGCCGCACGCCGGATCACAATGGGTCTTTCCCTATATAAACTTTACAGCGCAAGATGTCCGGCGTGCGCAGAGCCTCAGAAGACGCTCATACGAGCGAAACGTGCGTCAGGCAAGCCACCGCTCCCACCTCACCCCACCGGACATTGGACTGGGTAGGAAACTACATAACCACAATGAATATGTGTTTCGTGTTACTGTGATTTACAGCCAGACACAATAAAGCTGTGTTTTAATAAGGAATGCTGCATGTGCCAATCCTCACTTTCTCCTGGAATACTCTATATATTGTGTTGCTTTTGTGGATTAGAGCACGCAACCCTTCTAACTAGCAGACCCAGTCAGTGTCACAGCAGTCCGATTCATGCCATATTGATTACATGCTATTGCAGTGCCTGTTGTTCTCTCCTCTTTTGTGTATACATTATATTTTTGCGACATGTAACTGGAGGGGGTAGCGGGGACGGGGGACTCAGGTGAGGAAGGGGGGGCGTCCCCCTCTCTGCTGACCGCTGCCACCCCCGTCCTGGCTGCTATACCCCTTCAGCATGGTGGCCCCCTCTTTCCACAAAGGCTGTGACACAGAACCGGATCCATTTCTGTGTCTAAATTTGCCTGTGTAGAGGGGGATCCATTTTCCTATTGCCTGCCACTACCCCTGCGTGTATCAGGTTCCAGATCCGTTGGATGAAAATGCAGCAGATCCGGACCTTCCGGGACGGTTCTAAAAACGGGTCCCCGCAAATGCAGACGGATCCGTTTTTTGTTTGGGTGAAGACAGCTGCTATTTTTAACATTGCTATCCGTGGCTCCGGTTTTGATCAGGTGTTTAAAAACGGAGCCACGGATACGTTTCCAGACCTATTGTGAACTATCTCTAAACCCCTAATTTACCCTTTTGGATTATCCAGTGTTAATAGAAGTGAATAGATGATTATACCATTACTTACTGTAAGGCCTGGCAGATCTCCTGTCTTCCTTCAGTCCTTATGCCCCAATCTACCACAACGTTCTTCATCTATAGACAAGCACCCGTGGGAATGGGAGACGGAGTTATGCCTACCCGACTATGGTTACCCCCAGGACTTCAACGTGCAAAGCATAAGGACTGAGGCCGGGGAGACACTAGCAGAGGCGGGACAAGGTCCTCCAGCACCCAAGGCTGAGACACCAAAGTGCACCCCTCCATCGCTCCCACCCCAGCCGTCACACACTGATTGCTATTAGACTAAGAGGGCCACAGGGCCCACAACCTCCCCAACACCTTAATATCTAGTTATCTGGCTTGCAGTCACTGCTATGTATCCTCTTTTCTTATTTCTTTGTGCTTCAAACACAAGTAGGAATGACAGCTGAATGAATTGTGCGCCCCCTCCTACACTGCGCCCTGAGGCTGGAGCCTCTCCAGCCTATGCCTCGGCCTGGCCCTGGACACTAGTACAGACAGAGAATCCAAACAGTCTGGAGCAGCAACAGGATCAGACAAGGCAATGTTCAGATTCGTAAAGCAAACTTGCATCAAATAGAAATTCAGGGTCATACACAGGAGATCAGAGATATTGCAGTACATAGGGACCAAAGTCAGAAACAATCCGATGTCGGTCCAGGAAGCAATCCAAAAGTGTAGTCAGTATCCAGGCGATAGTCAAAACAGGAGATCAGTTGTACTCCAAACGCACCCATTAGTTAGAGTAGCTAACTATATCACGGGCAACGAATTAATTTTCAGGAGACATTTTATATAGCCCAGGAAGCCACACCTCCCAGCAGCCAACCAGAAACCATTTCCTGCATATCATGCATGCATAGCAATAATGAACTAGTGCAATCAGCGTCTGTGACGTAATGCATAGGAAGAATGAGTGATCACATGCATCCACCTCTTAGAGCGGACCCCATGAGCGACTTACCGCATATCTGCAGGAATGCAGGAAACTCCGTCTTGCAGAGCCTGTCCAGTGTACCTGCCAGACTGTGCAGTAGAAACCAGAAAATCTGCATGTGTGCTGGGGATGCCATCTACAAGAGAGAATCATGTTTTCATACTGACTTCCTGAACTGCTAGAATCATCACAGACTGGTAAGGCAGGTGAGTTCATGACACACATTTTTTCATGATCCCGACATCCCTCGAAGCGGGAAGGATTGGTGGAAGGGGACATGTGTCCCCTAAGCCAATCCTTGCCTGTTTTTTTTAAACTAAAAAACACGTTTATTAGCATATTTTCAAAGGTCACAGTGAATAGTCAATGTAATACATCAGTAGTGCATACAAGAGTCGATTCTTCTACACAGCATGAGAGAAAAGGTACAATTATGACTTAAAATGCATATTACAGCTAATAGGAACGAACGCAGATACATGCATATTGATAACACAGTGCCATTAGTGGCATATCATGTAGGATGTTGTTCAATACAATTAAGGATAGATAGAATAACCACCATAGCACATTTAATACCCAGAGGCAAAGTAGCTGTGGGTAGCCTCCTAGACTTTAGCTTGGTTCAGGTTCTATCCTTCCACCTGTCCCATATTAGGGAGAATTGCTGTGCTCATTTTCTATGCAGATAGACTAACTTTTTAAATGCAAGTGTGTTGTCCAAGCGTCTCTTCCAACCGGTAAGTGATGGTGATTCCATGGATAGCCATTTCAGAGCAATCTCTTGCCTTGCCGCAAACAATGTCTCGTTGATAAATGTTTTAGTACAGGGTTGAGCGTCCTCGTCTATTTGTAGGCCTAGTAGGCACATTTTAGGGTCAAGGGCAACTGGGCAGCCCATTTTATCGTGTAAAAAGTTGACCACCTGCAGCCAAAATGCCACTAGCGGTGGGCATTCCCACATAAGGTGGTAAAAAGTAGGATTGGTGGTATTGCATTTAGGACATTTTGCGCTGGAGTCGGGGTTGTACTTGGCCACTCTAGTAGGCGTTAAATAAGCTTGGTGCAGTATATATAGTTGAGTGGCCCACTCTTTGATGCATACTGAGACTTTACGTACATTACTTAATGCATCTTCCCAGTCATCATCATCTATGTCTAATCCTGCCTCTACCCAGTTATCTTTGGATGCTCGCGTGCGATCCATGGCTTTAGAGCTGATTAATTCTTTATATATATCACCTATTAGGTGTTTTTTGGGTCCATTTTGGATCAGTGTAAGTAGCGAGTGTGCCATTGTTGCAACAGGAGTCTGAGTAAATTGTTTGTGGAAGGCATGAGACAGCTGTAAGTACCGAAAATACTGAGAGGATATATTAGGAAATTGTGTTGCAAGCATGTCAAAGGATTTTAGCTTACCCTGATGCAGAATATGCTGCAAGAAAATCACACCTGAGCGTTGCCAGAAATAGGTATCTGGGATGGTTGAAAATTCTGCCAGTGCCGTATTGTTCCATAGTGGTGTGTGTGGATCAAGCGTCCCGTTTGTATATAGAGAATAGGCCCTTTTCCATACCAGTTGGGCTTGAGCAAGTATAGTATTTGTGGATTTACCTATAGGGATAGCTTGGCATAGTAATTCCATTGCTACATTTGATTTCCATGGGTCCATGCTGTATCCCAGGGCTTCCGGGTTATAAAGTTTCTCCATAGAGAACCTTGTAGATATTTGCTGGATTTGAGCTGAGAAGTAGTAATGTTGCATAGACGGGAGTGCTAGGCCCCCAAGACCATTTGGGTTGATAAGAAGAGCGTGTTTCAATCTAGCACGCCCATTATTCCAGATAAAGGCGATGAATAGGGATCTAATGCGCTTAAAGACAGATAGTGGAATGTAGATGGGTGACTGATGGAAAACATATAGCAGTTTGGGTAAGAGAATCATTTTAATTAAATTGACTCTTCCCACCACCGTGAGACACAGCCTGGACCAGGCTCTCCATTTGGTTTGAACCAAATGTATAAGTGGAAGGATTTCTGCTTGCATATATTGTTGGGGGGGTAGATGTATCTTTACCCCTAGATATTTGAATGATTGGACTACCTGCAATTGAATGGGTTGTGAATTATCATTGTGGGAGGGTTGATCCACATACATCAGAACTGATTTGCTCTTATTTAGCTTTAGCCCTGAGTAATACCCAGCTTCTTCAATAGTGTCAAGTGCAGTTTGCAGAGATGAAGCAGGATCAGCCAAATAAAGGATAGTATCATCCTAGTACAGGCCTATTTTTTCCTCAGTATTGCAAGTGCGGAAACCATGTATCTGAGGATGAGCCCTTATGCGGCAAGCAAGCGGTTCCACCGCCAGAGCATATAGCAAAGGAGAGAGTGGGCACCCCTGCCTAGTGCCGCGACCCAGCGGGAAGGGCTGGGATATCCAGCTGTTAGTGCATACTCTAGCGGTTGGGAGAGTGTATAATAACTTTACCCACCTTATGAAACTGTCCCCAAAGCCAAACCTGGCAAGGATCGCCATCAAGTAGGGCCACTCCACAGTTTCAAATGCTTTGGCCATGTCCAATGAGGCCACTACCCTGGACCCAGCATTGGAATGGTCAGCCTGTAGATTGGTAAAAAGACGGCATATATTCATTGCTGTATTTTTGCCCGGCATAAAGCCTGTCTGGTCCTCATGTATAAGTGACAGAATCACTGTATTTAGCCTGGTTGCTAAAAACTTAGTATATATTTTGATGTCTGAGGGGAGAAGAGAGATAGGGCGATAAGAATCGCAGAACAGAGGGTCCTTGCCAGGCTTGGGGAGCACAATTATCAGGGCCTCACGCATGGAGCGCGGAAGGGAGCCTTTCTCAAAGGCATCATTAAAGGTTTGGAGTAACAGTGGTGCTATATTTTCATCATATTGTTTATATATTTCTATTGGCAGGCCGTCTAGGCCTGGTGCCTTTTTCTTTGGGAAGCTAGCAATTGCAGTGTACAGTTCGTCTAGCGTTAGAGGTGCGTCTAGAGCCTCATGCTGGTCAGGGGAGAGCTTTGGTAGGTTCGTTTCTGCTAGGTATATTTCTGAATCCGACTGGGTAGCAATAGTGTGGGAGGCGTAGAGGGCAGAATAATAGACAGAGAAGACCTGATTAATTTCCTGACACCCTGTTACAGTTTGGCCGTGTGGATCGGCAATATGTGTAATGACTGGGGGGGAGTTGTAAGTTTTGGATATCTTTGCTAGTAAGGTGCCCGCTCTCTCCCCCTGCTCGTAAAATGCCTGTTTATTGAAGAAAAGATTGCTTTTGGTTATTTCCTCAATGTGACTTTTGTGCTGTCTCTGCAACCTACACCAGCTTTCTTTGTTTTTAGGAGTAGGATCCTCAAAGTAGCGGTCTTGCGCTTTTGAAAGGCATTGGAGTAAATCAAGCTCTTTACGTCTAGAGTCTCCTTTGCATGAAGAGATAGCTGCTATCATTTCTCCACGGAGAAATGCCTTAAAGGCATCCCAGACCATGTCTAGGTTTTCTGCGTCTCTATGTCTAAATATATAATCTTCAATATGGGCAGCTATCTCTTCATGATTGTTTATAAGTTCAAGCCAAAACGGATTTAGTTTCCAGGATTGGAAAGGGGGTTTTTGGCCCCATACCAGCTCCAACTGGATCGGAGTGTGGTCTGAAGCCAGATGTGGTAGCATCTCAACACGCGACACAATCGCCAGTGTAGCAGGGGTAACTAAAAGGTGATCTATGCGGGATCTGGTGTCAAATGTCGCGGAGAAGCAGGTGAAAGCTTTTGTATTTGGGTTAAAATGACGCCAGGTGTCTGTTAAATGTATTTCATTTATGAGGTTGTAGAATGCAGTGGGTTTATCCATTCTGGGTGGGAATCTATCAACAGCTGGATTGCATACGGCGTTAAAGTCCCCCATCCATATTGCATGGTGGCAGGGGTGTTTAGCACCGAATGCAATACCTTCTTTAAGTACTGTCGAGCAGTAGGGGGGGAGGGGGGGTATGTATATATTTAAAATTAGTAGCGGGGTACCACTTATACTGCAATGGAGAAATAAATACCTGCCCATGGGGTCAATACAAATATTTAGCAGTTGAAAAGTGAGGGATTTTCTAATCAGTAGGGAGACACCTCTGGAGTACTGTGAATATGTGGAATGGAACATCCAGCCAATCCAGCTACGTTTAAGCGCCTGCACTTTATCACCTGTAAGATGTGTCTCTTGGAGAGCCACCACGTCTGGCTTATGCCTATTTAGATAGTTTAATAGCATTTGCCTCTTTAAGGAGTCATTTATACCACGTACGTTCCAGCTGATACACCTAAGGGCAGTCATAAGTATGCCGTGGTACGTCTATACATACGGATATGCAGCATGGAGAGTTTTCATAGCAACACTGAGACCTTACGCATTGACTGTAGTGGTTGTAATAACAAAGAAAGAAAAGAAAATAAGACTGAAAAAAACAAAAGAAAAGAAAAAGAAACCCTTGAACACCCATCCCTCCCTGACCTGATAGAAACATCCACAGGTCCTTGTAGCCCTAAACAAAATTTGTAAACCTGTAAAGCAGACCTATACCCTAGAGTATTACAGTCTGCCTGGGGGAAACAACTTACCTACTACTGCAGGAACACCTAAACTGGGCCCTCCCGCTCAACTTATAACAAACACGTGTGAACATACGTATATGGAGAACCCCCTCA
Organism: Hyperolius riggenbachi; assembly: GCF_040937935.1. Lineage (NCBI taxonomy): Eukaryota > Metazoa > Chordata > Amphibia > Anura > Hyperoliidae > Hyperolius > Hyperolius riggenbachi. The sequence continues at coordinate 285,305,724 of NC_090648.1, read as the reverse complement.
CCACCCAAAAGAGAGAGTAGATGAATGAACATTGTACAGACACATTTAGCAATGCAAACCACTGTACATAGATCTCCCTTTTCTAGCCAGCTTCTACTCAGAGCTATCGGCTGACTCTGTAAGCCACTGTTCAGAATGTTAAGGGTTAGGCTTTGTATAGCAGCAGCACCACATAATAACTTAGCATGTCCTCTGTGGGTATTTATTCCTATAGGGTACGGTGTAGGTAGTGCAGGAGAGATGTGGTCGCTTGCAAAGTTCCAGACTGAAGAAAGATCCAGTACATTGCTGACGGAGGTAAGTAAGTTAAATGGTAGAGTCATAACACACATATTTGTGTAAGGGCCGATATAGCAGTAGTATGATTGTACGCGCTGTCCTCATCATGCTTCAGAGGATATGGAAGGGGAGATATGACAGTTTGTTAACTTACTATGCTGACATTGTAGTCCGTGTGGGGTGAGGGGGGATAATCATGTGGGGCTAGGTAAACACCTTTTAGGAGGCATAGAGCGTTTCAGGTATATGTGCATTACTTACAGTTCATGCCTCATTGTCTTCCCTTTGTGGTGATCGAGCAGCCGGCAATGGAGCAACCTTTGGCCTAGCATCTAGCCATGCCTGCGCGCCTTCGGGTGTAGTGAAGAAGTGGGTGCGGTCGTCCGCTATCACGCGCAGCTTAGTAGGGTATAGCATTGAGTATACAAGCCCCTGGTCGCGGAGTCGCTTCTTGATGTTGTAGAATTGGGCTCTTTGCTTTTACAAGTCAATCAAGAAATCCGGATAGAAGGATAGCCTAGCTTTTTCGTACGTAACTTCTCCTTTTGCACGTGCTGCCCTGAGTACGGCATCGCGGTCACGGTAGTTCAGCAACTTAAAAATAAAGGTTTTGGGAGCCTGGCCCGGTTTAGGAATCTTGGGGTACACCCTGTGCGCCCTTTCAATAATAAAAGCGGAGGAGAACGCGGGCCTACCAAACAGCTCCACTAGCATCTTCTCCGTGAATTCTTCCGGGGTTGTGCCCTCTACTTTCTCTGGTAGGCCGACAATCCTAACATTGGAGCGACGGTTTCTGTTTCAATGTCCTCCTGTCGTTCTCAGAGTACCTTTATATCTTGTTTAGCTTGTGAGGAATCAAGTTGTAATGGCGGCAGTTGGTCTTCCACATGGCTGATGCGCTCTACCGTCTCCGACACTCTGTTGCGAAGCGTTTGCATGTCGGCTCTCAGCAAGGAGACATCTGTTTTCACTTCCTCCAACCGAGTGGTTATAGCGGTCAGGGCCATCTGACAAGAAGCTACCCCTTCCATAATCTGTTTTAAGGAGGGTTGCGGCTCTTCATCTTCCGAGGTTGCGTCGCCATCTTGCTCATGCCGATACTTGCGTAGCTTAGCCACCGCTTCTGAAGCACGTCTAGCTGCCATGATTGGTGTCTACCGATGGCCCGGTGAATGAGGAATGTAGTGCTAGCCCACGACTGAGTTGTTTGATTTAGCGAATTACTGTTAAAATTGTGATTGCAGGATTGTTGAGCGGGAGCTCTTCTCCAGCACGTCCTACTCCATCCGCTTCCGGTCATGCCCCCCCAATCCTTGCCTGTTTAGTGAGAATGATTGCTGTTACAGCCAGTAACAGTGATCATTCTCAAAAATGTATACAGGAAGTGCATGACTTTCTGTAATGATTGTGCACGCACATGTGTGTGGGCATGTGCATGTGACCCTTCTACTGCAGCAGTGATTGGTCAAAGGAATCAAGTGAGCTATTGACCCCTGTGGCTGCAGTGATTGGCCCAAGGGATCATGTGATCGCTTGACTAATCAGTGTTCTCCCAGTCCCTCAATGATCATTGATTGATATATATATAGTGTTTAGGAGTATCCCGGATGCACCCCTTCCCCCAGGCAAGAATGATTATGAGGTCCCTGAATCAATCAATGTGCCTGAAGTCCCGTAACTATGACGCAATTTTTGCGGCAACTTTTTTTCACGAAAGGTGACTTTTTTTTCAGGACCAATGATCATTTTTATTGTATTGTGTAAAATAGTTTAATGAAACAATGTTTAGCGATGTGAGGCAATGATGACAGTTATGATGGATCACTGAGTGACCGATCGCTCAGATCGCTATTGCCCCCCATGAGTGTTGCCTCTCCCTAACTGTGCCTCTCTTACGTCAGTTCTGTGTTCCCTGTTCTGAGGTGACGGGAGCTGCTGTGAGGGGTCGCGTAAATTTGAGTGCAGTACGCTCAAATTATAAATTTGGTTGCTGCCATAGGTGACCATGTAAAGCGCTGCTAATTTTGGCTATAACAGTAAATTTGGGTGCCACAGTTGCTCAATAAAATAGCGGATGATGGGACTGCCCACAATAGAAACTGTGGCTATAAATAGAGCGGCTATAAATATAAAAATAGTGGATTAGTGGGGTTCTACGGCACCTGCTATTTATAGCTGCAGTTTCTATAGTGGGCGGTCTCAGTGCCCGTTATTTTACTGAGTGACTTTGGCACCAAAATTTACTGTTATAACTGCTATTAGCAATGTTTTACAGGGGCGCCTATGGCGGAGACCATTAGTGGTAGGTATAGATTGGGGAGAATTAGTGTTAGAATTCTGTGTGGTGTGGCTGGGATTATGAATAGATGGGGAGAGTTAATGTTAGGCATAGTTAATGTTAGGCAGAGTTAATGTTAGGCATAGTTAGGACACATCTATAATAGTGCTGCAAGGAAAAATGGATGCAAAAATGATGGTAATAGGCACAAAATAATGGTAATAGAATATTGGGTAATTTACCAATATTGTACTATCCGCAATACACCCACTGTGCCCTACCTCTCACCTGAACCGTTTGCTAACTATGCCTAACCCCAAACACCCCTCATCTACTCCTAACCCTAACCACCCACCACCTACTTCTAACTCTTACCAGCCCCTATCTGAATGAACTGCACTAAAGAACTGCTGTGTTCAGCAATCTGTAGTGGGTCCCAGGCCTTATGACATTTTTAGCAACAATGACCGGTAAAGCATATTATAATAAGCAAGGTAAAACAATATTAAAAAATGATGACAATAACTATTATAAAAGGGAGGATATTTTTAAGCACATCCTTCCATTTTCATTTCATGCAAATGAGAACTATTTAATCCTGTGTTTGGGATTGGGAACCTATTAAGAATTTGCCGTGGGCATAACTGCATTTTATGGTTAGCCAATGTTTGGGGAACTGTGCTACAGGCAAACACAGGACACAGAACATGACTGTAAAACTAAAGGAGCACAGTTATACTTTGTTAATACAAATGTGTCCAAGTAAGCTGCTCACTGTGTATGGCTATATAGAGTAAAATGATATCTCTGTGTGTCTATGCAAAGTAATTTCCACACAAAGCACGACTCAAAGACACATGACAAAGTCAAAGCACTGTGCTGTAGCTGAGGCCACAGAGGCAAACATTAAATGATCAATACATCACTTCTCTCTTTACAGAATCTAACATAGTTGGAGATAAGCACACAGTCACACTGTGCACAATAAGCACTGTACCCTTTCAGATACAGTATATTGCTCACATCCAGTTTGACAGTAGACACAAGCACTTAAAGTGAACCTAAAGCCGGGGGAAAAAAATGAGATTAACTCACCTGGGGCTTCCCTCAGCCCCCTGCAGCCGATCGGTGCCCTCGCAGCCCCGCTCTGACGCTCCAGGACCCGCCGGCGAGCACTTCCAGTTTGGCCGTCACCGGCTGACAGGCATGGGAACGCGAGTGATTGTTCGCGTTCCCAGCCTGTATATCGCCCCCTATGCTGCTATTGCGGCCAGGAGGCAGAGGCGTATCTAGAGGGGTGCAGGCATGGCTTGTGCCACGGGCGCCACAGCACCATGGACGCCATGCCTGCCACTGTGCTCCACCGGCCTGCCTGCCTCCATGCCTCCCTGTCATTCAGACCTCAGATCAGATTAATGCTGTTATCTGGGGAACATGGCTACTTAAATTATGCATGTAGGGTGCACTTTGCTTAGTATTAGAACAGAGGACAGAGAGTGAATAACGAGATATTTCCAAAAAAAAGTAACCTCAGCAATATCCTGAGCCAAAACACACAAGCAACCGTAACACATGTACATGAGAAATTGCTCTGACTGAGGGGGGAACGGACGCGCAATTTTATTGTTTGCCATAGGCGCTATATTAACCAGATACGCCCCTGGTGCTCGCCGGCGGGTCCTGGAGCGTCAGAGCGGGGCTGCGAGGGCACTGATCGGCTGCAGGGGGCTGAGGGAAGCCCCAGGTGAGTTAATCTCATTTTTCCCCCGGCTTTAGTCTGGAGATGTCGTTATTAACCTTACTAAAATGGTTTCAGCCTAAACATTAGAGGTGTTTTATTTGCTGATATCACAGAGATGGGACCTTTTTACACATTTAATTTTCTTCTAAGTAAACATCAACATGTTATTTTGCTAGTAAATTAGTTTAAACTAAATGTGATAATAATGAAATGTATAACTGCTAAGAATCAATATGTTACTTAAACCTATAGTTCATGAAAACATTATAGGTATAAGTAGGATGTAAGTGCCTGCATTGCATTCTGGGAAGCTGACAAATCCAACGCCTACAGTAACCGTTCTCATACAGATGATCTTTGAAACATTATGAAAAGGCTCATGCTGTTCATATTATGCAGACGAAATAAGGGGAAGCACTTGATTTTACGCTGACATAAAAACGCCTTCAATATGTGTGCCAAGCTTTATATCATTGAAAGTAATTTATCACGTGTGGGCAAATCATTATGGCTGTAATACTGTTAATATTTTCAAAAGGAATCTTTTTTTTTATGAAATAAGACTGTAAAGTTGGACTTAGACATTAGGGCCCTTATGCAAAGTATTTTTTCTCCTAAGTTTTCTGCTAGGTGATATTTTCACACTTAGGCCTGAAACCCACTAGGGCGTTTTTTGAGCATTTAGGGAGCACTTTCATTTGCTAGCATTTTCCCTAATCGCTCTGGCAATGTAATTGGATTTGACAGATTCTACTAGAGGGATTGCGATTAAGGAAATCGCAATCGCAGGACATGCAGCATTTTGGGAGCGTTTCCATTCTAATGAATTGTACAGGAGCAGGGAAATCACTCCCAAAATCGATTGCAAAACGCTATGACAAATCGCTAGCGATTGCGATAGCATTTTGCGCTTTCTAGTGGGTTCTAGGCCTTAATCAAAAATTCAAGAGAATACTCAGAGTATTTTTAAAAGTCATTTTCATCTACTTTTTGGTATTTTTTTCAATTGCAGAGTGCGGAAAAGATATTTTAAAAAGAAGATGAAAAATTATCTCCTAGGAGAAACTTAGGAGAAAAAGTTAATTGCATATGGGCCATGTCTCCCACTCTGGTGGAAAGGCTTTGGGAATTACAGCTGATTAAAGGTGTGAAAACTTTGTCTATTCACTATGTATTATTACTACACAGATAATGCAGAGCGCACCAAGTAACATTTGTGCTAGGGAATTGTGGTGCTCGAGTCTATGAGATCACATGCAGAAATAAGATGATCAATTAACTACAACTTTTTTTCTAAGTTTATGCAAATTTGATTTCAATTTGTACGCAGACTGAAATGGGATCAAACACACCTGTTTAAAGTAGAATTAAACTCCCCGCTAAAAGTTTAGCCACAGGATGATAACTTTAATGGGAAAAACATTCTTCATTACAATTTTTGGAAATCCTAAAAAACTGAAGTTTTATTTGGTGTCATTTTTGCAGAAGGCATTGAAAGGGTTAAAGAGATGATCTAAAGAAAAGATGTTATACATACCTGGGGCTTCCTCCAGCCCCATACGCACGGATTGCTCCCACGCCGCCATCCACCGCTGCCTGCATCTATGAGAACCAGCTCCCCGCTCTGCCGTTAGTCGGAGCCAGTCTAGCGACCGTTAGTCGGAGCCAGTCTAGCCGCCGCTGGAGAGATACGTAGCGGGCGCACTTCTCCTGCGTAGCCTGGCTCCGATGACGTCAGTGGCGGGAGCCAGTTCTCACAGATGCGGGCAGCAGTGGATGGCAGCGTGGGAGCGATCCGTGCGTATGGGGCTGGAGGAAGCCCCAGGTATGTATAACATCTTCTCTTTAGATCATCTCTGGTTCCCTTTAAACCTCATTGTTAACTATCAGGAGAGCTGCCTATGCAGAGCTCTCCTGCAGTCTGTTTAAAATAGACTCTGCACACTCTGGGATGTAAAATGTCCAAATGATTTCTTTAATCATGGGCTATGAATAAGGATGCACAGACTGAAACGTGTTAGCCATTTGTATCTGCTGTACCTGCTTTTGCTTGAAATAAAGAAATCATTAGGACATTTACATCCCAGAGGATGCGGATTCTATTTTGAACAAACTGCATGTACTACAGTAACCTGCACCTATGGTTAGAGTGAGCGAGGTTGAGCGGTTCATTTTATCACAATATCTCCTGCAAGCTATTCACAGTTGCTGAAAAGAACTAATTACTAACACAGAACACAGAGAAATGCATTTCTTCAACAACTATATGTGGAATAAAGATTTTTCATTGTGTTCTGTGAAAGAGTTTGGGTCTGCTTTATAGGTGACCATTGATGATACAATTTTGACTGTACAATCTTAACAAATGTATGTAGTAGAAGGGTAAACTATGTGTATATACTTAAGGAAAATCTCCTCCTTGTCCCTGAATCCTCTGCTTCAACACTCGGATAATGTGGGTCGATATTTAAAAGGGCCTTGACTTTACAGCACCCAGGACTCATAGGCTCATGTCCCCTCATCACAACACCTAGGGCTCATTGTCTCATGTTGTCTCATCACAGCACCCAGGACTAATAGGCTAAGGTCTCCTCATCACTGCACCCAGGACTCATACGCACATATCTCCTCATCACAATACTCAGAATATCAATTGTCTCAGGGTCATCTTGTAATGATTCATTTAATCTCCAGTGCCACTGTCTCTACGGCATCTGATCTAATGTAATTTCCAAAATTGTCAGTGGCTCAATCTTAGCTTTTTTTTAGAGCCCCTAAAAAATATTGGTCTATATAAATTCTTTCTTTTCTAGTATAGAGGTTATGAATATGGAAGAAATAAGAATAATCTTTATGTAGCGGATGTAAATACCTCCAGCTGTCTATCAGATGAGCCGTTTTAAGGAGGTGAGAGTATCTAGTAATCATTGATTTTGGTATCGTGGTTTTACCTGAAGAGGAGTCTAAGTCTGGGTTGCTAATTAAATTGTGGTCACCTTCCAATATTAGACAACCTTCTTGGAAATTTTGAAGTTTCCTAAGAACTTTTGCCAGAAAGTGTGTTTGCTTTAAATTAGGAGCATATATATTCACAAATGTATATTTTCTTCCCTCATATTCCCCTTTTATCATAGCATACCTGCCCAACTCGTCAATTAGGGAGTCTAGAATTTGTTGAGGGCAGTCTCTGCTCAGGGCTATTGCTACCCCTCTGGCTCTTCGTATCGGTGAGGAGCCCAAAAACCATCTATCGAAATTGTCTGTAAGGGAGATAGGGTGGATATCCCTTTTTGAGGTAGGTCTCCTGAAGCGTTAAAACATGTGGGTGTATTTTTTTTTTTCATTTCAAACCATAATTTACCTCTTTTGGCAGGAGAGCCCAACCCTCTAACATTATATGACTGGACTTTTAAGGTGGATGTGTGCATTGGTTCTTTTCAAACAATTTAAGTCTAAAGTGGGTATTGGATTCAAAATATAACATTTTAAACTGAACCAGAATTTTTACGGTTACTTGAACCGTTGAGCTCAGAGCTCTAATTCAGTGTATTATTAGGGAAACCCTAGTGGGGCAAGTGAACCGCATGGTGTGAGCAGACGGAAGTCAGAGCAAAACCAGACTCTTATTATACAGTATCAGTATACACAGAAAGAGTTTCTTGACTTAAACAATTAGCACATTTGTGTTCTTGACCCCTATAAATCCAAGTAAGGTTAAAAATTCTCCCCCCCCCCCTTCTTCCCCAGAGAGTAAACAACACGTGAACTTATTAAGACATTAATACAACCTGTATAACTTTAAAAGATAAGCAAGACAAAATATGAGAGTCTGGGGTAGTATTCCTGTAAGTAGGCAAGCCGGTTATGTGGATCAGACCAAAAGGGTGTCTGATTTAGACTTACAGATCACAGCCTTGGGGACTGCCCTGTTTACCCTCCAGATTTGGGAAAACACTAAGCTTTTAATCAGCGAGGGGAAACAGAGGTGGCACTTTTCCGCTTTTGAGAACCTGGAGTTCTCCATCTTTCTCTCTGGGGTAAAGGCGGAAGATCTTGTGTGTCACGCCAATCAGAAAAGTCAATGGACGGCAATTCCAGTTTCTGCAAGAACTCACTCAGATCATCTTTTGTAGCGGTTCGACCATTAACAGTAGCCGTAAGAGCAAAGGGATGTCCCCTTCTGTAGAGACCACCAGCCTGTTTAATTACCTCTAAAAGAGGCAGCAGAGTGTGTCGTGACAAATCAGGGTAAACAGACAACATAGGCCCATCAAAATCCAAGTCATCTTTGTCTCTTAGCTGTTTAAAAATGTTTTTCACATCTGTAAATCTGAGTAATTTGCATATTATATCTCTAGGTTTCTTAGGGTCAGAGTTTTTGGCTGAAAGTGCCTGATGCACCCTTTCAATTTCTAACGGGGTTTGTGCTGGGCGTTGCAAGATTAAGTTGAAGATTTCTGTCACAGTAGGGTGTAGGTCTTCTGTTCCTGTTGCCTCCAGCAGACCCCTTATACCAGCTATTCTCAACGGAATTGCCACTTTTGCAGGACAAAATAGTCCTGCTTCCTCATTTTCGTGGGACAAAATAGTCCCACTGCTCTATTGGTGCATCCGGCGGATTTATCTAATCTGCGTCGCATCATCTAGCTCTCCTATTGGGCTGCTTACCTGCCCATCATGCTTCAAACAGAAGGCAGAGAATTAGCGCAGGAAGTGTGAAGGAGACGAGCCTGAGCAGTAGTGATGGTGCCTACAAGATGAGCAAAGCAGCACGGAGGAGAAGAAAACAAGATAGAGGCAGCTACATACGGTGAATATGTTCCCCCTTCTCCCGCTGATCACCAGGCACTGAGCACTGTATATTTTTTGAGGGGGAGATAGCCAGACATGTGCTGTGCTGGGCATTCACCTGCAGCCAGTTCTCACTGCCAACCAGGATGCGGCCTCCCTACCCACCCACAAGCCACTTTGTGCAAAGGGAGTCATGCAGGGGTTGGTTCTGGAATGCTGAACTCATTGGGGTTCTTAGTGACATAGCTGACACTTCACTTGACGCATGACATGTGCCCATTCAAAGTCCACTGACACCAATGCTGCACTGTGCGGGTAATTGTTGGCATTCTTATGAAGTGATTGCTACACTGTGGGTAATTCTTTCCAATTTTATGTGGGGGGATTGCTAAACTGTGGGGTAATTGTTGCTATTCTTATGTGGGGTGATTGCTACTTTGTGGGGTAATAGTTGCACTTCATATTTGGGGAGATTGCTGCACTGTGGCGTAATTGTTGCAATTCTAATGTGGGGTGATTGGTGTACTATGGGGTAATAGTTGCTAATCTTATGTGGGGTGATTGCTACACTTAGGAGTAATTGTTGCTATTCTTATGTTAGGTGATTGCTACACTGAGGGGTAATTGTTGCACTTCATATTTGGGGAGTGTCACGGAACAGCCGTGAGAAACGAGAACGCAATCGGTTTATTGCGGCGATTGCCATTGATTGTAGTCGGACAAGCAATTAGAGACTGACATTCCTGGTTTTTTAAAAAGGCAGTTTTTCCCCCCTTTACCAGCTGGTAGGAAACCTGGCCCTGTGACTTGCTAATTAAGCCAGAGGTGTAACACTCAGATGTTAATTAACAAACCAGGAGTCTTTTCAGAGCCAAGGAAGCTAATCCCAGCAGGAGGCAGACTTAGCGCAACCATTCAGCCAGAATAGGGAAACATAGAGTTATGATCTTTACGCATGTTTTAGAAGTACCATACATCAGAGATCTTGTGAGTATTTTGATATTAAATTGGGGCCACTGGCCTAACCAGAACTCGGGGGATTCCACTGTTTTTTAACCGGGCATGCAAAGATGCCCAAGTTTGGTATCATATGAACTGGCCTAGTCTGAGAAATATGAATATGTGATGGTCATGTGTGTGAGGAAAGCGTAAGCCGAGATATGACAAATGTCATATTTGGTGGGCATAGAGCACCCAGCCAGGGGGCTCACCGCCCCTGTCCAACCCTTGGGCTGTACTTGAGGCTCCACCCAAAGATGGGCATTGTTCAAAAGTGGTTGCAAGGGACTCCTCCCTCATTCCTCCATTTTTCCACCTTCATGAACACACGGCCACCATGAGGAACAAGTGGTGGCCACCTTGCCTGAGCTGAAACAAAGGGCACATGGCTAGCGGCCATCTTGCTGAACTTTGAATTGAGCTCTGGAACAAAGAACTTTGCGGAACTTGAAACCAAGGACTTGATGATTTTCCCACAAAAGGACATATTTCCACAAACCCTAAGTATTTTCTCCCTTTTTATTTCATACTGGCTATTACTGTTTTAATAATTGTTGATTTTAATAATTGTCTGTATATATTAATTATTTATATTGCTTTCAATAAACCGACGCTATCGTCAGTTGTTGTTCCAGCTACCCTATTATTCAGCATACACAGGAACTGAACTCAGATCTCTGAAGAGACGCTACTATTGTATTGTGGTTAACTAGACAGAATAGAGTGTGTTTAACCATTTTATTTGTAGATCTAGGCTCAGACAGGCAGCGGCCTCCTCTGTTCCATGGTAACAGAGGTGGTGGCAGATACCCTGGAATAGTGTGTAAAGTTGTAATTACCGTACCTCACAGGCTCCCTTCTGGTTTGTCTGCGGCCAACTTCCAACGGTTCCTGCGCATTGACTGCGACCAGAGTTCGCAGGATCTGTGCGCTGGCACCGTTTGGAGGGCCATTTGCGGTCTGACCACAAGGGCTCCTGTGACAGGGAGATTGCTGCACTGTGGGGTAATGGTTGCTATTCTAATGTGAGGTTTGCATTTGTAACATGGGGTAGTGATTGCTGTGTATGTAATATGACACTGGTACTATTGTCTCGTGACAAAAAGTGGAGTGAATTTATGCAGGGGTTCCCAGAGACCTGAAAATTTTTGTAGGGGTTCCTCGACTCTAAAAAGGTTGAGAAAGGCTGCCTTATACGAATATTATTACAACGAGCCCTGTTCTCATAATCGTCTAATTGCGTTTTCATAGTGTCAAGTTCCTGATCTTGAACCTTTATGCACTCTTTCATCGCTTCCATCGCGGAGTGCACAGTTTCCTCTTTCTCCTCCAGTATGATTACTCTGTGTCCAATCCCTGAGATGTTTCTATGTATCTCATCCAATTCCCTACGGAAGGATGTTTCTATCCTAGTCACAAATGAGTCCAGATTTTTTAGTGCAGGGAGATTATAAATATAATCCCTAAGGTCTGCATCCAGTGTGTGGGGCCTAAGGCGTGCGGTGAGGCCTGTGACTGTAGCGAGTATGGTCTGTGGCCTTGTGACATATCTATCACCCATCTCTGTAAAGTCCACAGCTCCTTCATCCTCAGAGTCTGTTTGATAGTGCCTCCACTGACTGCCTGACTCTTTGAGCGGGTCTGTGTCTGCCTTGGAGGGGAAGCATGCAGCAAGTCTCTCTCCTGCTGTGAGCGCTGGGAGCTGCGATCGGGCACCATCTTGGACAGCATGTGCATTCTTGGACTCCCGTCCTGGAAATAATGGCTGATCCGCTGATTTACAGAAGCCATTCCGTCCCCTCTCTTGCTTCCTTTCCCCTTTTTGGAGGTCATATCCACAATCTGTGCATGTGTGGGTACTTCCTGGGTGCCGCTGTCAGTGTGCTACCAGAGTCTGGAGTGGGAGCTCTCTCATACACGTCCGCTCTCCATCACGGCTGGCCACGCCCCCCCCCAATCACAGTAATCAGGACTCATTGACTCATGTATCCTCATCACAGTACTCAGGACTCATAGGTTTATGTCTCCTCATCACAGCACCCAGGACCCATAGGTTCATGTCTCCTCATCACAGTACTCAGGACTCATTGGCACATGTCTCCTCGTCATCAAAGCACCCAGGACTCATAGGCTCATGTCTCCTCATCACAGCACCCAGGAACCATAGGCTCATGTCTCCTCATCACAGCACCCAGGACTCACAGGCTCATGTCTCCTCATCACAGTACTCAGGACTCATTGGCTCATATTTTCTCATCACAGCACCCAGGACTCATAGGCTCATGTATCCTCATCACAGTACTCAGGACTCATGTCTCCTCATCACTGCACCCAGGACTCACAGGCTCATGTCTCCTCTTCACAGTACTCAGGACTCATGTCTCCTCATCACAGCACCCAGGACTCATAGGCTCATGTCTCCTCATCACAGCACCCAGGAACCATAGGCTCATGTCTCCTCATCACAGCACCCAGGACTCACAGGCTCATGTCTCCTCATCACAGTACTCAGGACTCATTGGCTCATATTTTCTCATCACAGCACCCAGGACTCATAGGCTCATGTATCCTCATCACAGTACTCAGGACTCATGTCTCCTCATCAATGCACCCAGGACTCATTGGCTCATGTCTCCTTATCACAGCACCCAGGACTCACAGGCTCATGTCTCCTCTTCACAGTACTCAGGACTCATGTCTCCTCATCACAGCACCCAGGACTCATAGGCTCATGTCTCCTCATCACAGCACCCAGGACTCATAGGCTCATGTCTCCTCATCACAGCACCCAGGACTCATAGGATCATGTCTCCTCATCACAGAATCCAGGACTCATAGGCTAATGTCTCCTCATCACAGCACCCAGGACTCAAAGGCTTATGTCTCCTCATCACAGCACCCAGGACTCATAGGCTTATGTCTCCTCATCACAGCACCCAGGACTCATAGGCTTATGTTTCCTCATCACAGTACTCAGGACTCATTGGCTCATGTTTCCTCATCACAGTACTCAGGACTCATTGGCTCATGTCTCCTCGTCATCACAGCACCCAGGACTCATAGGCTTATGTCTCCTCATCACAGCACCCAGGACTCATAGGATCATGTCTCCTCATCACAGCACCCAGGACTCATAGGCTCATGTCTCCTCTTTGCAGTACTCAGGACTCATTGGCTCATGTTTCCTCATCACAGCACCCAGGACTCATAGGCACATGTCTCCTCATCACTGCACCCAGGACTCATAAGATAAAGTCTCCTCATCACAGTACTCAGGACTCATTGGCTCATGTCTCCTTATCACAGCACCCAGGACTCATAGGCTCATGTCTCCTCTTCACAGTACTCAGGACTCATTGGCTCATGTTTCCTTATCACAGCACCCAGGACTCATAGGCTAAAGTCTCCTCATCACAGCACTCAGGACTCATAGGCTCATGTCTCCTCATCACAGCACCCAGGACTCATCAGGACTCATAGGCTCATGTCTCCTCATCACAGCACCCAGGACTCTTAGGCTAAAGTCTCCTCATCACAGCACCCAGGACTCATAGGCACATGTCTCCTCATCACAGCACCCAGGACTCATTGGCTCATGTCTCCTTATCACAGCACTCAGGACTCATAGGCTCATGTCTCCTCTTCACAGTACTCAGGACTCATTGGCTCATGTTTCCTCAGCACAGCACCCAGGACCCATAGACACATGTCTACTCATCACAGCACCCAGGACTCATAGGCTCATGTCTCCTCATCACAGCACCCAGGACTCATAGGCTAAAGTCTCCTCATCACAGCACCCAGGACTCATAGGCTCATGTCTCCTCATCACAGCACCCAGGATTCATCAGGACTCATAGGCTCATGTCTCCTCATCACAGTACCCAGGACTCATAGGCTAAAGTCTCCTCATCACAGCACCCAGGACTCATAGGCTTATGTCTCCTCATCACAGAAATAAGGATTCATAGTCTCATGTCTACTCATCATAGCCCCCAGGACTCATAGGCACATTTTTCCTCATCACTGCACCCATCACCAATAGCCTTATGTCTCCTCATCACAGCTCAAGGGACCCATAGGCGCACATCTCATCACAGCTTTCAGGATTCATAGGATCATGGCCTCGATTCATCAACACTTAGCAAATTTGTTAACAACAGTTTGGTAAAATACCGAATTTGTTAACTTCATTTCAGGATTCATCAAAGTTATCTACAGCTGTTAGCGAACATTCGGTAACGATTCGGTAACGATTCGCTAAAACGGAATAAAGTGCAATTCATGAAAAAGAAAGTGGGCGTGGTTTAGCGTTACATTTAGGATTAGTTATCTCCTTCACTGCTCTGTCGTTATTCCTGTCAGATCATTGCTGACAGAGAAGATGGAGCCATTTGAAGTGGTTATGTATCAGCTGAGAGTGATTCAAAGGCGCAGAAGGGCAAGAATAAGGTCTGCAACCATATAAATTTGTAAGAGAATAGATTTATTTGCTATAACACGACATCTGCATTTCTCTTGAATCATCTTGTAAGAGAACACAGGCAGTGTCAGGGTTAACTAATTTGCTAGCTGCACTATATTTTTTTAGAAAAGGCTCCTATCAAATTGTGGGATTGTCCCAACCACTTCCAGAATCCTGGTCCAGGTGTTAAGCCCTATTCAGAATGTTGCTACGTAGTGCTCAAAGGACTGCCTTTTACCCACAATTCCATGGGAATCTTATGGCCTTGTGTTAAAGTACCACTGTAAAATGGAAATATCGACACGTTACCGAATGGTTGCCGAATTGTTATCGAATTCACACCGAATGAGGAAAAACCTTGATGAATACAACTAGAAATCGCTAAACTTCGAATTCGGTAATTTAACAAACTGGAAAAAGTTATCTCAAAGAGAATGATGAATCGAGGCCAATGGCCTCGATTCATCATTGTCTTTGAGATAACTTTTTCCAGTTTGTTAAATTACCGAATTCGAAGTTTAGCGATTTCTAGTTGTATTCATCAAGGTTTTTCGGCATTCGGTGTGAATTCGATAACAATTCGGTAAACATTCGGTAACGTGTCGATATTTCCATTTTACAGCGGTAATTTAACACAAGGCCATAAGATTCCCATGGAATTGTGGGTAAAAGGCAGTCCTTTGAGCACTACGTAGCAACATTCTGAATAGGGCTTAACTCCTGGACCAGGATTCTGGAAGTGGTTGGGACAATCCCACAATTTGATAGGAGCCTTTTCTAAAAAATTATAGTGCAGCTAGCAAAAATAGTTAACCCTGGCACTGCCTGTGTTCTCTTACAAGATAATTCAAGAGAAATGCAGATGTCGTGTTATAGCAAATAAATCTATTCTCTTACAAATTGATATGGTTCTAGACCTTATTCTTGCCCTTCTGCGCCTTTGAATCACTCTCAGCTGATACATAACCACTTCAAATGGCTCCATCTTCTCTGTCAGTAATGATCTGACAGGAATAACGACAGAGCAGTGAAGGAGATAACTAATCCTAAATGTAACGCTAAACCACGCCCACTTTCTTTTTCATGAATTGCACTTTCTTCCGTTTTAGCGAATCGTTACCGAATCGTTAACGAATGTTCGCTAACAGCTGTAGATAACTTTGATGAATCCTGAAATGAAGTTAACAAATTCGGTATTTTACCAAACTGTTGTTAACAAATTTGCTAAGTGTTGATGAATCGAGGCCATCACTGTGATTACCTTATGAGCTTTTCACCCAGGTAACACTGTTCTGGTACTGCTAATTAGTGACATCTGTATTGAGGGTCCATACACAAATGCAGTTTTATATGGCCAATTACTGGACTATTTTACCCCCTCCATGTAGTATGAGGACAACAGATTTTAAATACTATGAACAGATTGTGTAGGTAAGCTCTCATTCTACATGGAAAGGGTAGAATTGGCAAATCAGTTGCTAATCAAAATTGGACATGTGTATGCACGCTCAGTCTCCTGCATCTATAATGCTCAGTCTGCGATTGGGACACTTATTAGCTATAGATGATGGGAATACTTCACATTTTATAGTTACATGTTGTTTTGAAGTATTTTGTTACTTTGCATCTATAGATTGTAAGCTTGCAAGGGCAGGGCTCTCTCCCCCTTTTGTATCTTGGAAATCATTATACATTTTATTTATCATGTTACTTTTAACACTGTCATTACCAATTCTATATTTTGTATTTTGTATCATTCTTTGTATTTTGTCACTAATTGTGTATCTTGTATATTAGTGTACACCATTGTCTGTATTATGTACCCCATGTTTGTTTCTTACTTTGTACAGCGCCGCGGAATATGTTGGCGCTTTATAAATCAATAATAATCGTAATAATAATAATCTATATTGTGCTATCTATATTGAAATTTTAACCAGCATCTGCTTGTTGGGTTGAACTATCCATGTGCTACGTAATCAACACAACACTAATTCATGTGATGGGGAAATCCAATGGATGACTGCAGTCTATCACATTCTCAGTGTGGACAATTATTTATAAGTTGTGGACTATATGGCCAATCCCGATGACTGCTTACTATCAATATTTTTTGGGGAAATGATTGAAGCCATTACATTGTCTGGGAAACCCTACAGAATTGCAACTATGAAACCTTTTAAAAATAAATAAATTCCAAGGCTGTAGACTTGGATGATGACTGCTTATGGTGTCACTAACTCTCACCTCACTTTGATCTTGTGTTTGCAGGAATCCTGATGTAGGGCAGGGCAATGAGACTAGAGAAATATAACTGTTTACTAATTTTCTGATTTGTATTTATTGTCACCTGTGGGTACAGAGGGGCCCTGGCTGCTTAAAATATTTGTGCCTATAGTCCATGTTTCAAATAGAAGACAATTCCGTTTCAAAAGGAGCAGCTGTTTCTAAGGTAATGACCCTTCCAGTTTTCATGTACATAGTGTTCTGCTGACTGAAGGATGTACTTGATCCCCCTCACTGACAACACTGTTAATGTTAGCCCCATGCAGTGACAAGGATCATAGCAAACATACACACTAAAAATCTCTTACTGCATATATAAGATCTGCTTTTCTCTTGGAAACAGCTGCTTGTTTCAAGACACCATTTTCTTTTACAGTAAGCAGGAGCTACCTACTGTAATAATCATGCCTTAGATAAAAATCTTTAGCTAATGACAGGAGTACCTTGTGTTTATGTGGGAGGAATGAAGACTGTAACACTAGCTTATGAAGGTCTGTGATCGAAATTAGGACCTAGAGAGATTCCTATGGTTGGTATATAAGACTATTCTAGAGGTAACTATATCTCTCAAAAAGCATCTCCAGACTAAATTAGTAGATGGTATTAATAGAATTTGAAAACTAATAATAATAATGATGATTTATAAAAATAGCATTTTATTTTTTACTTCTAGGACAATAACATTGGGCATGATTCACAAAGCTTTTCACCTGTCTGTTTTCACCTTATCTATGTTACTTTTTTAACCACTTGCCAACCGCGCACTCATACCGCGCGTCGGCAAAGTGGCAGCTGCAGGACCAGCGACGCAGTTCTGCGTCCGCCGGCTGCAGGCTAATTAATCAGGAAACAGCCGCTCGCGCGAGCGGCTGTTTCCTGTCATTTCACGGCGGGGGGGCTCCGTGATTAGCCTGCGGGCCGCCAATCGTGGCTCGCAGGCTAAATATAAACACAAGCGGAAATAATCCACTTTGTTTACATTTTTACAACGCTGCTACAGTAGCAGCGTTGTAGTAGATCAGCGATCCCCGGCCAATCAGCGGCCGGGGATCGCTGTCACATGACAGTGGGGAGCCTGTTAGAGGCTGCACAGGACAGATCCGTTCCTGTGCAGCCTCCGATCTCTCGGGAAAGGGAGGGAGGAGAGGGAGAGGGGGAATCCTGTGGTGGAGGGGGCTTTGAGGTGCCCCCCCCCCCCCCGCCACCCACAGCATGCAGGAGCGATCAGACCCCCCCAGCACATCATCCCCCTAGTGGGGAAAAAAGGGGGGCGGTCTGGTCGCTCTGCCTGTCATTAGATCTGTGCTGGGGGCTGTAGAGCCCACCCAGCACAGATCTGAAAAAGCAGCGCTGGTCCTTAAGGGGGGGGGGGGGGGGGGGTAAAGGCTAGGTCCTCAAGTGGTTGAACTCCCAAAGAGCAAAATATAATATAATTAAGGTAAGAAAAGTAATATTGAAATGAAGTAAATCAGGAACAACTTACTTTGAGTGATTATTGTGCTTGTAAATGTGCTGAAAAGGTATTTTTATCAATTAGGTTAGAAATACCGTAAGTCATTTATGAGAAGTTTTGCGAATAGAGCCCATTGTGTCTAAAATCTGTAGATTTGTTGTGGTGTCTTTCTGTTAAATTTAGATAACACTGGGTTTCTGTATGAAACAACACATTTGTTGATCCATAAAATAAAATAACTAAGCTTCAGACATATATGGTTTCTTGTGTATAATCCACATTTCCACCACAATTAAATGGAGCACAGAGGGAGAAACAAGCTTATGTTTATTTCATAAAGAGAGCTAATCCTGGAAAATTAAATTAAAATACACTGCTACATTTTCTTTCTGTAAATGAGAAAAAGAAATATATATAATTGAGGGAATAGCAAAACACCAAATTAACTGCTACATAATTGATGGTTGGTTTTTACAATTACCTGCCGACTAAAAACCAAAATAAAGTAAATTAATTACAATCCTTTCCAAAAGGTAACAGTAACCAAGAAGACGGATACCACATCAACAGAGCATGAAGGAGAAAAATGTTATATTCGAAGATTTCAGAAACCGGCATCCTTCTTAATTGAAATATAGTGCATAGATACTAAGGAACTGGTTTCCACAGCAACGGTAACTAGGGGAGGCACTTTGAAACATAAACCCAGTACGACATAATTTTAGTTATTTGAGAATTGGTCCCTTAAAGAGATGGGAGAAAACACTATGCATGAATTTAAAGGATAAAGTGAAAGCGGGTCAGATGACAATTACCGTGCGGCAGAGAAAAAAAATGTTTGCTCGCTGAGAAATCTCATGAGGTTAGCACTAAAAATAAAATTGCTGCTACGATATTTAACCTTATTGTGGAATGAACAGCCTGTAAAGTAAATACTACATTTAGAATAGGGTTATGTCACTTTCAAATGATAGCTAATTGCCAATTATTACAAGTTTTTTTTATTACTCTGCTGTTTTCGAGATCCTCAAGATTAATACAAATACTGTTTTTAGTACACCTGTTTTTTTGTTGTTGTTTTTTTTTAAAGCATATGTTTAAAAAGCTACATGCCAGTGCTAGCTATGTTTGAATTGTGTTTAATAAATGTCTTGCCCAAATTTTTATGTACCAAAGTCCACATGAGTAAGGAAAGCAACATCTTAATCCATTAAAGGCATGTTTAGTTGAGAAGGGGCATACATTGGAGGTGTTGCTCAGATTAAATTAGCAGGACATGGAAATGTGTTGGCTTTCAGATATGAAGAGAGATCCAAGTCCAAGGCCACTATAAAGGCGGAAACTTGTGAAATAAGTAGAATGGCAGTACCAGTTACAGATACGGAGATGTAGGAAAGTAAAGCAGAGGGAGAAGGTGGGAAACAACAAGGTCAACTTTTAAGTACAAATGTTAAACATTGTGACACATCAACTAAAACATGTAGGGTAAGAGTTTGTATAGCAAAATAAGGAGAGAGCCAGGAGCCCGGAAAGCCGGGAGCCCAATATAGTGTAGTATGTTAGTGCAGGTATAGGAATTGTTGGATTAGCAATACACTCACAAATCGGGGTTACCTCCAAGGTAACCACTGTGAAGACAAGTGGGGAGAATATACCTGATCCCACTTGGGTTAAGAAGTTAAGTCTGTAATTAAGAAAGGGATGACACCCCTCCACCAGGGGTGGGCAATCAGCAACAAAAACAATGTAACAGAGGCACCAAGAAGTGTAATATATATAAAGAGACTGGTTAAAAAGGAGGTAGTGTTGGACTTACCTCTCCAATGATTACCCAAATAGTCAATTTTAGTAGTTTTAGTACTTAGTAGTTTTAGTACTTTCAATAGTCACATTTGGAGTTTTTTTTTTTTTTTTTTAATTATAAAAGTGACTATTAAAAGTCTTTACTAAAATTAACTTTTTATATATTTTAACACTTGTTGGTGCCTGTTACATTGCTTTTGTTGCTGTAGGGTAAGAGTACTGCAGCACCTAACATCATTCAACTACCGAAAATGTGAAATACAGTAACAACCATGTCATATTTTGCATCAGAACAATGAGGCCCATATGCAATTCACTTTTTCACCTGAGTTTTCTCCTGGGTGATATTTTTACATTTGTTAATAAAATACATTTTAAGCCATTAGAAAGCAAGAAAATGCTCAAAATAATTTTGATAGCACTTTTTCATTTACTTTTTAGTACTTTTTTAGTTGAAAAGTGCTGGGAAGTTATATTAAATCAAAGATGAAAAATTATCTCCTAGGAGAAAACTTGGGTGAAAAAGTTAATTGCATATGGGTCTGAGTGAGAAAGTGTGTAATTTGGAAGACCATTAAAGAGAACCCGAGGTGTGTTTAAAGAAGGTTATCTGCATACAGAGGCTGGATCTGCCTATACAGCCCAGCCTCTGTTGCTATGCCAAACCCCACTAAGGTCCCCCTGCACTCTGCAATCCCTCATAAATCACAGCCGTGCTGTGAGGCTGTGTTTACATCTTTAGTGTCAGTCTCAGCTGCTCCCCCGCCTCCTGCATAACTCCGGTCCCTGCCCCATCCCTTCCCTCCAATCAGCAGGGAGGGAAGGGATGCAGGCGGGGACTGGAGTTCTGCAGGAGGCGGGGAGAGCAGCAGACTGACACTATAGAGATAAACACAGCCAGCTCTGACAAGCTGTTTGTCAGCAGCATGGCTGTGATTTATGAGGGATTGCAGAGTGCAGGGGGACCTTAGGGGGGTTTGGGATAGCAACAGAGGCTGGGCTGTATAGGCAGATCCAGCCTCTGTATGCAGATAATATTCTTCAAACCCACCTCGGGTTCTCTTTAAAGGGGGATACAAATGGTAACTGAAAACTCTTGTACCTATTGCTAGGTACAAGAGTATTGGTGCAATTTACCTCCTACCACTTTGTACTATAAATAGATGATTGTCACGTACCTTGATGGGAGGAGACCGATGTGCTGAGGACAGCAACCCCTGCGACTTATTAACTGGTAGCCCTGGAATGGGTACAGAGGCGGCCAGTGAACAAAGGGCAGGAGCGCTAACAGAACCGATGGCGGGACCACACTGGAACTGAAGCGCCCCCGCAGGCTGAGTCGGGTAGTGCAAGGACTCAGCTTGTAGTTGGTAGCAGGAACAGACTGGATTCCAGTGAGCAGGTAAGCAGGTAAACAGGCAGAGGTCGGCAACAGTGCAGGTTCTCGGACAGGCAGCGGGTCGGTAACAAATCGGATTCTCAGACAGGCCGGGGTCAGCAACAAAGCGGGTAGTCGGACGAAGCAGAAGTCAAAGCCAGAGCAGGTAATCAGACAAGCCAGGTTCAGCATCAGTAATCAGGAACAAGTAAACGGGCAGACTCAAAGTCACGTCACAGGAGTGCAAACTTGCTGCAATACTACAGCACCGCAGTGTTGCACTCTCCAGGCTTTTATAGGCCGTTTGGCACGCACTGCGCAACATGTCATGCGCACACAGCGTAGTGCGTCATGCACGCACAGCGCCGCGCGTCACGCGCACGCAGCACTACGTGAAACGCGTGCATGCACACACGCGCACACGCGCATGCGCAAACACACACACGCGCGCACACACAACAACCAGAGAATGCATAAAACAGTTCACCCCTTGCGCGCGCGCACAATGCTCACATCCGCGTCTTGATACGCCAATGCTTACGTCGTGCAACGCAACGCGCGCTGGAGAGCACCGACAGGCCGCCCCGTGAGGAAGCCCGCCGAGACCCCCCCAGGATGACCGCCAGCACCCGTATGTGCCAGCCGCCTCGCCTGAACAGGTAACTGACCGTGACAATGATTTAATACAACCTGTGTCCTCGAAGTGCCTGTATACTGGAATACTGGCCCAATACTGTTGTCAATCACTGTGATGTTAGCAGCAGTTTAGGTCCATTTTCAAATGCAACTTCAGCTATTGCTATGGCAATGCGTCACTACAAGCAAGGAGGCAGAGAGGAGTGAGCTATAAGCAGAAAAGAGCTTCCTGTTGCTCTGCAGCCACTGCAGAGCAACAGGAAGCTCTTTTCTGCTTATAGCTCACTCCTCTTTGCCTCCTCGCTTGTAGCGACGCATTGCCATAGCAATGGCTGACGTGTCATTTAAAAATGGACCTAAACTGCTTCTAACATCACAGTGAGTGACAATGGTATTGGGCCAGTGGAAAGCTGTGCAGTTCAGGAAATGTTATTTGTTCAATTTCTGCATATTCTGGCCATGCATGAGTTAAAACTGACCTGATATGGCAAATGATGACTCACTCCATGCGGTCTGCAATCTAACACCTTGTTCACCTTGTCTCATTTAAGCCCCCTCTACACCATGCAATTCCATGTGCGATCTATCGAATTTGGATCAAATTAAATTGGATCGATTAAATCCGACATGTCCGATCGGGATTCGATCAGTAGTGTGGTCGATTTTGCATAGTTATCAATCCAAAATCGACCACACTACCGATCAAATCCTGATCGAATCCTGATTAGACATGTCGGGTTTAATGGATCCAATAAAATTCGATCCAATAGAATTTGATCGATCGCACCCAGAATTGCATGGTGTAGAGGTGGCTTTAGATTCCTGCCGATCTCTGTACCACTTGAGAGAGTAGAGAGCACATGCATATTATATCACCAACAGCATATAAAATTGCCGGTATGACTACATAACAGAGTCATAGTTCGTGCTTAATGATCTCACCACACCATACTTGGCTGCAATTTTGCAGCCTCCTACATCAGTGGTATTTGTACCTGGGGAGTCAACATGAAGATTGAGTGATAGCAGTACCATAGGCTGACTAATCTGATGCATGCGTATGTATTTTGCTCATAACCAAATGGATTTATGAGAGTGTTGCATATCACCTACTCAGCTTTGCAAACCCCTACTGCATCAGTGGTTTAATATGACTCGACATTAGCTCCCAACATGTCCTGGGGAGTCCATGTGTTGACTGAATGACAATCGCACAAATGGTGGAACTCATTTATTTGTTTTGGTCACAACCAATGGAATTAATCATAATTTCACATAATGACTGTAACGATCGGTGAAGCACAGAGAGGATCTGATTACCGGTGATCTGCAGTATCACTGGAAATACAGATGTATACCAGATTATAAGTGATCTGCAGTATCACCGATAATCCGATATACCGACTAACCTCTGTTCACCTGAGTAGAGTGTAGTGTTTTGGTGCAACAGTAACAATTTGAGGACAAGGCCTCAGTGCAGTCAGGAGTACTGCACGGATTCCTTCCGCAGACCTGAACTCTCCGAGACGGGAGGAGTCAGGCTAACAGTAGGAAGGAAGGTCTGAAAGTAACCCTTAGGAGGAAGTGTCACTAACAGAATGGGGAACCGCCTCTAACAGGAAGGTCGGTTCTCGAGGTCAGACAAGCCAGGTCGTACACACACGGACAGATAAAGTACAAGATCAGGAGGCAAAGGCGGAGTCTCAGTACAGGCAGGGTTCGGCAACAGAGTATCAGATATATCGAGGTACAAGATCACGAAGCAGAGGCGGAGTCTAAGTACAGGCAGGGTTCGGCAACAGAGTATCAGATATATCGAGGTACAAGATCAGAGTTCTGGAGGATAGTCAGGCAGGCAAAGAGTCATAACAGATAAACACAATCAAACTAGTACTTTAAGCTATCAACAGAATCTAGCTAAGTGTAGGATTACAGCTCCAGCTGGTCCCGGCACACTTGCGGATCTGACTACGGATCTGGGTGCTTCCACATATGTGATCGCAACGCCAGACACCAGAGAAATGACTAGCCAGCAGTATATATACCCAGGCATCTCTCCAGCAACACCCCCCCCCGAGGAGTGGACTCCGGACAACTCCTACCAGGTTTCTCGGGATGTAAGGCGTGAAACTCCTTCCTTAACTCATCAGCATGCATGCGAGACCCTGGTACCCATTGTCTCTCCTCAATGCCGTACCCTTTCCAATGCACTAAATATTGTACCGAGTTCTGTACAACGCGTGAGTCCAGTATCTTCTCCACCTCGTACTCAGGTTGGTCCTCCACCATCACAGGAGGAGGAGGAGTAGGACCCACATGAACCGCAGGTTTAAGTAGGGACACGTGAAACGACCTTACGCCCCGCATGCTGGCAGGAAAGTGACGTTATTGATCCTTTTAGTCACGGAAAATGGACCCACAAACCTGGGGCCCAGTTTGGCAGATGGCTGCTTCAAGGTCAAGTGACGTGTGGACACCCAGACTAAATCCCCTGGCTGAAACTTCCATTCCACGGACCGTCTCTTGTCCGCTTGACCCTTCTGACACTGGAACGCCTTCTGCAGGTTCCCCTTAACAATTCCCCAATTGTCCCTGAGTGACCTCTGCCAATCCTCTAGTGCTGGAAATGGAGAAGAGACAACTGGAAAAGGGGAGAACTTGGGTGACCTCCCTGTCACAATCTGGAATGGAGAGAAACCAGACGAAGAATTCTTCAAATTATTTTGTGCGAATTCTGCGAAGGGCAAAAATTTTACCCAGTCACTCTGTGCCTCCGCAACGTAACATCTTAGGAATTGCTCCAAAGACTGGTTAATTCGTCTGTCCATTTGTCTGTGGGTGGTAGCCTGACGAGAAAGACAATTTCATGCCCATTTGGTGGCAAAATGCCCTCCAGAATCCAGACACAAATTGGACTCCCCTATCTGACACAATGTCTTCCAGAATGCCATGCAGCCGGAAGACATGAATGATGAACAATTCGGCCAGTTCTTGAGCCGAGGGGAGTCCTTTCAGGGGCAAAAAATGGGCCATTTTGCTAAAACGCTCGACTACCACCCAAATGACCGACATGCCTTCAGACCTGGGCAATTCCCCCACAAAATCCATGGACAGGTGGG
Source organism: Hyperolius riggenbachi (assembly GCF_040937935.1). Taxonomy (NCBI): domain Eukaryota; kingdom Metazoa; phylum Chordata; class Amphibia; order Anura; family Hyperoliidae; genus Hyperolius; species Hyperolius riggenbachi. The sequence continues at coordinate 285,280,496 of NC_090648.1, read as the reverse complement.
TCCATGGCTCACTCGGGGTGGGCAAAGGCTGCAACCTTCCTACAGATGCCAGCCGGGAGGGTTTACTCTTGGCACATACCGCACACTCCCTGACATACTCCTTGCAATCTGTTGCCAAAGAAGGCCACCAAGCACACCTGGCAATCAGATCCTGCGTTCTGGCAGCTCCAGGATGACCAGCATTCTTATGGGTGTGAAAGAGTTGCAGGACCTGTAAACGAAATGGCAGTGGGATAAACATGACCCCTTCAGGTTTTCCCTCAGGAACATCCTGCTGAAAGGGACCCAAAACCTCTGTCCAATCCTCCCAAGTCTCCGTGGCGGCTAACACTAGTCTCTGCGGGATGATGGACTCAGGAGCGGGGAGCTGTGCTGTCTCTGGTTCAAAACACCTGGAGAGGGCATCTGCCTTGACGTTTTTGCTGCCTGGAGTGTACGTGATTATAAACCTGAACCTCGTAAAAAATAAAGACCACCGGGCCTGACGGGGACTTAGTCTCTTAGCCCCCTCGATGTATTCCAAGTTCTTGTGGTCGGTGTAAACTGTGATCGTGTGTTCTGCCTCCTCTAACCAATGGCTCCATTCCTCAAACGCCAATTTAATGGCCAGAAGTTCCCGGTTGCCTATATCATATTTTTTTTCTGCAGGTGAAAACCTACGGGAAAAGTAAGCGCATGGGTGTAATCTGCCCTGCAACCCAGATCGTTGAGACAGCACCGCCCCCACCCCAACCTCCGAGGCATCAACCTCCACGATAAAGGGAAAGGACGTGTCCACATGCCTCAAAATTGGTGCTGAGCAAAATAATTTCTTCAAATGAGAAAATGCTGCCACGGCCTCAAGGGACCAGTGGTTGGTATCTGCCCACTTTTTCATGAGACTGGTAAGGGGGGCAACTATCGTGGAGTACCCCTTAATGAACCTCCTGTAATAGTTCGCAAAACCTAAAAATCTCTGTAGGGCCTTCAACCCCACAGGCTGTGGCCACTCCAACACAGCTGTGACCTTGGCAGGATCCATTGACAGGCCCGAGGTGGAAATTACGTACCCTAGGAACGTGACAGTGGTCACCTCGAAAATACACTTTTCCACCTTAGCATAGAGCATATTTTGTCTTAATTTGTTCAAGACAAACTTCACATGGACCCTGTGCTCGGAGAGGTTATTGGAATAGATTAGTATATCATCAAGGTATACCAACACGAATCTACCCAATACCTCCCGGAATACCTCATTGATTAATTCTTGGAAGACGGCTGGCGCATTGCACAACCCGAAGGGCATCACTAAGTACTCGTAATGCCCGTCGGGTAGGTTGAAGGCCATCTTCCATTCATCGCCCTTTCTAATGCGGATTAGGTTGTATGCCCCCCTCAGATCCAACTTAGAGAAGATCTTTGCGGTAGTGACCTGCGTGAATAAATCGTCTATCAATGGTAACGGATATCGATTTTTCACCGTGATTTTATTGAGACCCCGGTAATCGATACAAGGTCGAAGCCCTCTGTCCTTCTTCTTAACAAAAAAGAAAACCGGCCCCAGCAGGCGACCGGGAAGGCCGGATGAACCCCTTGGCCAAGTTGTCACGAATGTACTCCTGCATAGCCATCTTCTCTGGACCGGACAAGTTATACAGGTGACCCCTAGGGGGCATACAACCAGCACGGAGATCAATGGGGCAATCGAACGGGCGATGAGGAGGTAATTGATCAGCAGCCTTGGGACAAAATACATCTGAAAACTCAGAATATTCCTCGGGAACACCCTCCACGCGAATCTTGGTCTGACCTAATGTCACTTTCCCTAGACACTGCTGGGAACAAAAGTCTGACCAACTAGTTAATTGTCCTGTAGCCCAATTAATCTGTGGTGAATGGAGCTGCAGCCAGGGCATACCTAGGACAATGGTGGAGGTAGACATGTGCAACACGAAAAAACTTAAATCCTCCTTGTGCAGGACCCCAATAATGACCTCCACCTCTGGTGTCTGAGACAGTGGACGGTCCCCTTGTAGTGGGGAGTCGTCCACAGCCGTAACTTGAATAGGTGGTTTTACTGGGGTAAGTGGAATGCCCAACTTCTCTGCAAACTCTAAACTCATAAAGTTAGCCGCGGAGCCTGAGTCAACAAAGGCTTCCGTGGCTTCAAATTTGTCCCCCCACGTAATCATACAACGATGGAGAAAACGTTTTTCTTTCAGGGGTGTGAGTTGGGCGCCCAGGGTGTCACCCCTTACAACTCCTAGGCGGTAGCGTTTCCCGGCTTATTCTTATCCGGCTTAATGGGACAGTCTCGTACCCTATGCCCCCCTTCACCACAGTACAAGCATAACTGTTCCGTCATTCTCCGTCTTCTCTCCACTTGGGTCAGCTTAGACCGACCGATCTGCATCGGTTCAGGTGGAGGCATGATTGGAGGTGATGAGACTGAGGGAGACGGAGATACCAGGGGTGCTGCATAAGATGTCACCCTGACCCGATGACTGCGCCTAGTCTGTTTCTGATGACATAGCCTGCGGTCGTTACGAATGGCCGATGAGATGGCCTCATCGTTTGTTTTGGGCTCGGGTTGACTTAACATTAGGTCAGACACTTCATCCGACAGCCCAGACAGAAAATAATCCAACAAAGCATATGTATCAAACCTGGCCGTAACCGACCACCGACGGAATTCTGCCGCGTAATCTTCGACCGAGCCTCTGCCTTGCCGCAAAAGTTTGAGCTTCCGCTCAGAGGTCGCAGCAAGGTCAGGGTCGTCGTATATTACTGCCATGGCTTTAAAAAATTCCTCTACCGAGGTCAGAGCTGTATCTGTGGGGGGCAGGTTGTATGCCCAGGACTGGGAGTCACCAGTTAACAAAGTTTTAATAAAAATGACCCGTTGGGTCTCTGTCCCCGAGGATCGGGGTCTCAACTTGAAATATGATAACACTCTACTCTTAAAATTCCGGAAGTCAGACTTGTGGCCGGAAAATTTATCAGGTACGGGCATACGTGCCATGTCATCATTAGGAGGGGATCGCACTGAATCAACTGACGTCTGGAGGGTTCGCACAGAGCCTGATAGGGCTTTGATTAAGGCTTTGTGCTGGCCCAGTGCTTGATGGATGCTATCCACCGAAGTGGCAAGCACAGTCAGAGAGTCAGCGCGTGTTTCCATCTGTTTTTTGGTCTGGCGTTCTGGAACGATCGGTGAAGCACAGAGAGGATCTGATTACCGGTGATCTGCAGTATCACTGGAAATACAGATGTATACCAGATTATAAGTGATCTGCAGTATCACCGATAATCGGATATACCGACTAACCTCTGTTCACCTGAGTAGAGTGTAGTGTTTTGGTGCAACAGTAACAATTTGAGGACAAGGCCTCAGTGCAGTCAGGAGTACTGCACGGATTCCTTCCGCAGACCTGAACTCTCCGATAAGGGAGGAGTCAGGCTGACAGTAGGAAGGAAGGTCTGAAAGTAACCCTTAGGAGGAAGTGTCACTAACAGAACGGGGAACCGCCTCTAACAGGAAGGTCGGTTCTCGAGGTTGGACAAGCCAGGCCGTACACACACGGACAGATAAAGTACAAGATCAGGTGGCAAAGGCGGAGTCTCAGTACAGGCAGGGTTCGGCAACAGAGTATCAGATATATCGAGGTACAAGATCACGAGGCAGAGGCGGAGTCTAAGTACAGGCAGGGTTCGGCAACAGAGTATCAGATATATCGAGGTACAAGATCAGAGTTCTGGAGGATAGTCAGGCAGGCAAAGAGTCATAACAGATAAAACACAATCAAACTAGTACTTTAAGCTATCAACAGAATCTAGCTAAGTGTAGGATTACAGCTCCAGCTGGTCCCGGCACACTTGCGGATCTGACTACAGATCTGGGTGCTTCCACATATGTGATCGCAACGCCAGACACCAGAGAAATTACCAGCCAGCAGTATATATACCCAGGCATCTCTCCAGCAACACCCTAAGTGCTGGACCAATGAGGAGTGGAGCCAGAGTCAGCTGACCAGCCTGGTCAGCTGACTCACTTCTGCCTGCCATATATTTCCTGCCTGAGTGTGCGCGCGCGCGCGTCACTCTAAGACTAGAGGGACTACGAGTCCCAGCCACAGCAGCCCCGCTCTGCGGAGTCTCCGCAGCGGGGACATGCGCGCTAACCGCCGCGTCCAACGCGGCGGTTTCTCCGCCCTCCGCTGAACCCTGCACGGAGACAGCCGCCTCACACTGAGAGGAGGCAGCTGCCTCTCCGTGTGCAGCCACACTATGTGCGGAAAGAGCCGCCTGCCGCTGACTCATGGCGGCGGCTCTTCCGCGCTTCTTCACAATGACCCTGATTCAATTACCAGTAACTGTTCTCCTGAGTTTTCTCACAAGAGTTGTTATCATTTTAGTCACAAAACATTGGAAACTAGCGAGGATGAAAACTATAAAGCAGTTATTAACAGGTTGATGAAACTTAAGTTAATTCAGGAAAACATATCCTGAGGATTTGTTTCCTTTCTGATTGCTGAAAAAGTATTTTATTGATAAGGTCCAAAACTATATCCTGTGAAAAAAATGCAGAACAGGTTTATTGAATCAAGGCCCCTGCATCCTCAGGTTTGTCATCTCCTACATCAGTCATTCCATATGACTAGATATCTGCACATGACTTGTCTATGGATTTTCACTTGAAGAAGAAATGATAGCGGCACCAAGGGGTGAGGTCAAAATGTGAGTCAAGAACATGAAGCGTAGTGACTGTGGTGTTTTCCAGAATACAGCCAATTTAGCAGCGTGAGCACCTGCAATGCATCTGTTGTTCTTAAGTTACATTTAGATTACACCCCTGCTTTTTTAAATGTATTTAGAATGTATTTAGAAAATGACTAAAAACATTCTACATTGCAATTATACAGTACAATGCAATAGAACCCCTACCCCTACCTTACTTCTGTTGTGAAGGGTATTCGAAAAATGTATTAAAAAGATATACAGGATCTTCTCAAAAAATTAGCATATTGTGATAAAGTTCATTATTTTCTGTAATGTACTGATACACTTTAGACTTTGATATATTTTAGATTCATTACACACAACTGAAGTAGTTCAAAGCCTTTTATTGTTTTAATATTGATGATTTTGGCATACAGCTCATGAAAACCCAAAATTCCTATCTCAAAAAATTAGCATATCACAAAAAGGTTCTCTAAACGAGCTATTAATCTAATCATCTGAATCAACTAATTAACTCTAAACACCTGCAAAAGATTCCTGAGGCTTTTAAAACTCCCAGCCTGGTTCATTACTCAAAACCGCAATCATGGGTAAGACTGCCGACCTGACTGCTGTCCAGAAGGCCATCATTGATACCCTCAAGCAAGAGGGTAAGACACAGAAAGAAATTTCTGAACGAATAGGCTGTTCCCAGAGTGCTGTATCAAGGCATCTCAGTGGGAAGTCTGTGGGAAGGAAAAAGTGTGGCAGAAAATGCTGCACAACGAGAAGAGGTGACCGGACCCTGAGGAAGATTGTGGAGAAGGACCGATTCCAGACCTTGGGGGACCTGCGGAAGAAGTGGATTGCGGTTTTGAGTAATGAACCAGGCTGGGAGTTTTTAAAAGCCTCAGGAATCTTTTGCAGGTGTTTAGAGTTAATTAGTTGATTCAGATGATTAGGTTAATAGCTCGTTTAGAGAACCTTTTCGTGATATGCTAATTTTTTGAGATAGGAATTTTGGGTTTTCATGAGCTGTATGCCAAAATCATCAATATTAAAACAATAAAAGGCTTTGAACTACTTCAGTTGTGTGTAATGAATCTAAAATATATGAAAGACTAATGTTTATCAGTACATTACAGAAAATAATGAACTTTATCACAATATGCTAATTTTTTTTAGAAGATCCTGTATATAAAAAAACTAGATTTCAGATTTCTAGATTTCAGATTATACTAACGTTATTACATATCATTGCTTTCAATGAAAGATCATGGTTATTGGTGTGGTTTTTTTTTTATACTTGTCTTGAGATATATTGTAGGCATATTTTATATTTACAGGTAAATGATGTCAATGCAGCAAACTGTCAGCTATCCATGGCAAATGAATTTTAGTCAACAATACATCATTCTTGTCGGGTCATTATCAAGTAAGCCAAGCTGCCTGTTTTGGTAGCAGTCAATTCAAATACATGCTGCATACCTGTCATTGTTACTATAGAAACTTGCGTCCTCTACCTGAAATAATTCAACACAGCCACATACAAAACACATTTAAAAAATAAATGTTTGCCGAGCTTCAACAAGCCAACACAGTGCCTACAGAAAGCACAAACTACTTATACTCGCCCTGTTCCAAACCATTCTGTGGGTAATATACTGGTAGACTTCTCAAGTTTTTTTTGTTTCCTGACAAGTAACCTCATAAATTTATGAGGTTGCCACAAAAAGACAAATGCCGCATTTCATGTTCTGAAGTGATTTAAAATGTTAATTTTAGGTATTCATATCCTTCCCTTGCAAACCCAGCAATTCAGGATGCACTGTTTCTCGGGACTGTATAACCCTTTAGCAGCAAATTTATTTAGTGGCTTGCATGTGCTCCAGGCCAATTTATTTTAGCACATTTTTTTGTTTATTCTTTGTTACATTTCCCTGCTTCTAATTAGTACTTCTATAATGCGTATTTATGGCCACTTGTCACTAGGGGGCAGTGTGAGACAATAAAAGAGGACTTCTGCTTTCATTTTCTATGTTTTCTGCTTGGAGAGAGAGATCAAAGCAAGCCAAGAATTTACAGCACCGCAAGTTCTGCTGGCTGAAGACAAAAGCAGTGCATTGTCCTAAAGTGAGATAACTCGATTGTGGCTGTTAACAGGTTAAAGGAGCAGAACAATTAAAATAACTTTTTAACAGATTCCCACCCTGTATTCTGATATTACCCATGTGAGAGTTGTACACTTTTGACAAATAACAGCAAGCTCTTTTTTTTGTGAATTATCTCACCTTTTTTATTTTATGTGTATAAATTTAAAACAAGAATATTGAAGTTAAGTTAATAAAAAAAAAACACTTGAATGATTATTATTAAGCTTAAGGTGGCCATACACTGGTCGATTTGCCATCAGATTCGACCAACAGATAGATCCCTCTCTGATTGAATCTGATCAGAGAGGGATCGTATGGCCACCTTTACTGAAAACAGATTGTGAATCGATTTAAGCCTGAAACCGATCACAATCTGTGGAGCTGCCGCTGCTGCCGCCCCCCTGCATACATTACCTGTTCCGGCCGGCGCGAGTCCCCTGGTCTTCTTCTCTGCTCCGGGCTCCAGACTGTTCCTGCAGTTACTGAACTTCCTGTCCAGGGGAAGTTTAAACAGTAGAGGGCACACTACTGTTTAAACTTCCTGCCAGGACAAGAAGTTCTGTGTAGCTGCAGCCGGTCCGGAATCCAGCGCAGAAAGAAGACAGCGGGGACCAGGGGACTCGCGCCGGCCGGAACAAGTAATGTATACCTGCTGTATTGCGTCGGTCGTCGGGCATTCGAACGCCGCTATCGAAGCACTCCCGACCCGCCAGCGATCAAGAAAAATCTTCTGCACGGACGGATCGATGGGAATCGACGGGAATGAAAGATTTCGTACGGAAATCGATCGTTCTGTCAGCGGTGTGCGCGGCGATTTCACAGCCGATTCGATCACTGTGATCGAATCGGCCGTATATCGGCGGGAAAATCGTTAGATGTATGGGCCCCTTTAGAAAGTCCTTAAACGTTCTCTTATAGATAAGGAGAGATAATGAGATACATTTTGTCAATCACAGCTTTCTGTGTGTGTGATGTGAGTGCAGAGTGTTAAAGGATGACTGTAATGAGAAGTATATGGAAGCTGTCATATGTTTTTCCTTTCAAACAATTCCAGTTGCCTGGCAGCCCTGCTGGTCTATTTGGCTGCAGTAGTGTCTGAATCAGACCAGATACAAGCATGCAGCTAATCTTGACCGATTTGACAATAATGTCAGAAACACCTGATCTGCTGCATGCATGTTCAGGGTCTATGGCTAAACGTATTAGAGGCAAAGAATCAGCATTATAGCCAGGCAACTAGAATTGCTTAAAAGGAAATACATATGGCAGCCACCATATCCCTCTCACTACAGTTGACCTTTAATGATTGCTTGTATATAAATCGATCACTCCCCTCTGCACATGCTTTTTCCCTTAAAAGTTAAAACCCAAGTCCCAATATGATGAGCATGGCTTCCCTCTCTTGTGTATATGTTTTAGCAGCCATGGTGGTCTAGATGCAGGCTGTAGTTCTCTTGCTCATATGCCCCATTTATATAATGGTGTGAGTAGTGCAATTTGTTGCTCCCTGGAGAAATAAGACTGATATATGTGCATGCATGTGTTCTATTTAAAGGTAGAACCTGTCACTGCCTCAGCTTGCATCTCAGAACATGAAGTGTTGATTTGCTTGCTGACTGGTGTAAGCACCAGTACTATGAAGGTAACCTCAATGATGGTGAACTGGTCTAGTACAAAATGCTGCAATCTATTTTGGAAGATAAAGGTAGCCATACAAATAGCGATGATGGGCAGATTCGCCAAGAGAAAAATCTCTCAAATCGAATATGACAAGAGAGAGATCTGTCAGCTGCCCATACACCGCAGGCCAATTCCCGATCAATTTCATGCTGTAATTGATCCGGAATCTGCCTTGTGACGCCCTATCCACCGCCTCGCCGTTCCGACGCTGTCCACCTAATGTTAAATGTCCCCTTGGTGCCCAGTGCAAGTGATGCATTACCTGTCTGCGGCCTCCGCTTGTCCTCCGCTGCTTCCGGGATTCTCCATACACGCACACCACATCATTGTCTAGTAACGTCACCACATGTGTGACGTCTGACATCACACAGACGTGCTCTTACTAAGCAACCACATGGAGCGCGCGTGCATGCAGAACAGAGCAATCCTAGAAGCCGTGAAAGACAAGCGGAGGCTGCGGACAGGTTACGTATCACTTGCACTGGACACCGGGGGTGGGGGGGCCTTTGTATGTAATGATTGTATGTAAATTGACCCCTCCCCTCAGCACCTACACGTCCCACTCCCAGCCAGATAAGCATGGCTACCATTGCTTGAGTATATGCTATATCCAATACACCACCATACATATGTTCTGCCTTTCTCCAGCTCAATCAGCCTCATACTTTTCCTCATATCACTTTTTCGGGATTAGCTTATTCACACTTCTGGTATGTTTCCTGCTCATTCTGCCACACTCCAGATGTGTATGTAACAATGAAAAATCAAACCTGACAGGTTTGTCTGTGATAAATGTCATAGCAAAAAAAAGTAATATTGTTCTGTATTTGTATGAGAGAAGCTAATTCAATAACCTGACAAACCGGCTGAAATGAATGTTTCATGAGTGATGCATGTCCTAGCTTGAAAATCTACAAAACACAATACTTTTATTATATAGTTTATTTTCTTCATCAAGATGTTCTGCTTAATTTTTGACATTTCTGACAGCCTTGGAAAGAAAAGAATGTTGAGTATTGAAGTGAATTGATTCCTTGTTGAAGTGATTGCTTTTTTCCAGTTGATTTTACAGTGAAATAAAAAAAAGTGAAAACAGAACCAAATAACATTGTGACAGGTGAGGCATAGCAGACCCAGCTGTATTCCCATGTGCAGTCCAAAACTTTTACTGGACCAGTTTAAGACATCATTACAAATTTCACATCATCTTACGTACAAGGAAATGTCATATGATTGGCAGCAGTGCAGCAAGGAGCATCAGGAGCAGGAGTATGCTTAAAGCGGACCTGAATTTAGAACTTCCTCTCTGCTCTAAAAGATAGGCAACAGCATAAGAACCTGTAAAGTATACCTGAGATTAGAAGCGTCTCAGGTACCTGACTTACTTCCGGCTTCCTGAGAGTGTAACTGTCAGGCATAAAATCAAAAATCAATTCTTTATTTTTATCTGGTAAACAAGTAATAAGTAAGCTAACCAGGTAATCCAAAAGTTAAAATCACTATTACTTTTATTGTTGATAAATGATCATTCCCCAGTTTACCTGACTCTTATTTGGTACACACAAAATTTGGTACGCAAAAAGGAAGTTGCAGGGCATGCTGGGTTGTCCTCTTTTGCTTCTCTACTACTTCCCCATTAGACTTAACTAATGTAGCCTGATTGGCTGAAGGCTCTTTCCCACCTGTTTTCCCTTCTCACACCTATGTTCCTCTCTGATTGGCCAATATTTCTCATACTGAGACAATGCACTTTCTATAGTGAAGGGCGGGCAAATCAGGCAGAGGAGAATAGGGCAGGAAATGACATCAGGATTGGCTTCAAAATAGCCACAGTTAAGATGGGAAATGCTAAGAAGCATTTTCTCTTTTTTTACTGTAGAAAATCACTAAAATCAAAACATGGACAGTGCAATACATATGTTATGTAAGTAGAGTAAGTATTTATCTACTTAACCTATTTTAGTTCCTGTACGTAGAAACTACATCCAGGAACCATGCGCAGTACTGCGCGCTCCCGGCCCGCGGTTCGTTAGCCAGGCAATCAGTGAATCGGGCTATGGTGCCCGATCACTGATTCCTCTCCCCCGCTGAAAAAGCGACAGCTTCTCTCGGAAGCCTTCGCCTTTTCTGGCTGTTACTTCCCCCATGCATCTCTCTAAGCCTATGTTACGCTTAGAGTGACGTCATGTAAACAAACTCATGGCCGCCATCTTGTGGCCAAAAAGTAATACTACAACTAAAAGTAAAAAAAAATAAAAATCAACACACATTTACATTATAAACCTATTGTTTACATCCCACCCTACCAAAACTACCCAAATAAAATGTTTAATATAAAAAAAACAAAAAACATTACAATAAAAAAAAAACATGGAAATATTTACCTAAGGGTCTAAACTTTTTAAATATCAATGTAAAGATGAAATATTTCTATGTTTTTTTTTTATTTTAAACTTGTAAATAGTGATAGATGCAAAACGGAAAAAATGCACCTTTATTTCCAAATAAAATATTGTCGCCATACATTGTGATAGGGACATAATTTTAACGGTGTAATAACCGGGACATATGGGCAAATACAATACGTGAGTTTTAATTATGGAAGCATGTATTATTTTAAAACTATAATGGCTGAAAACTGAGAAATAATGAATTTTTTCAGTTTTTTTCTTATTCTTCCTGTTAAAGTGCATTTACAGTAAAGTGGCTCTTAGCAAAATGTACCCCCCAAAGAAAGCCTAATTGGTGGCGGAAAAAACAAGATATAGATCAGTTCATTGTGATAAGTAGTGATAAAGTTATAGGCTAATGAATGGGAGGTGAACATTTCTCAAGTGAAAACGACGGAACGCGAATGGGTTAAAGGATACCCGAAGTGATATGTAACATGATGAGATAGACATGTGTATGTATAGTGCCTGGCAAACACAACGGGGGTTGTCCACAGACCTCAGGAATCACTCTGTTAATCTCGGGGAGTCACAGATCATCGTAGGAGGTCCATCAAGCCTCCAATCATAATCCAGTCCATACACAATCAATCGATTCCGGACTCAACCCTTGCACGAATAATCTTCAGAATTTTTTGTAATAATGTATGCGGTTATACAGCAGACAAAAAAGCACAACAATTCGGGATACATGCCCTTTGTGTATGTAGCCCGAAACGTTGTGCTTTTTTGTCTGCTGTATAACCGCATACATTATTACAATAAATTCTGAAGATTATTCGTGCAAGGGTTGAGTCCGGAATTGATTGATTGTGTATGGTATGTATAGTGCCTAGCACACAAATCAGTGGCGTAGCTAAGGAGCTGTGGGCCCCAATGCAAGTTTTACAATGGGGCCCCCCAAGCACTCTATACATAGCAATTGATACGGCGCACCAAAACCTGTCAATGGCAACTACAGTGTCAGAGGTGCAAGAAGGGGATGGGGAACAGTCTGTTAATGATTACTACTATTAAAAGTATCTATAGAAGTGATTATTAGGAGCACAGGACCAATAGAGAGCTTATACTGTAGTTGAGGGAGGGCCCTTCGGGGCCCCTCTGGCCCAAGGGCCCCGATGCGGTCGCTACCTCTGCAACCCCTATTGCTACGCCCCTGACACAAATAACTATGCTGTGTTCCTTTTCTTTCTTTCTCTGCCTGAAAGAGTTAAATATCAGGTATGTAAGTGGCTGACTCAGTCCTGACTCAGACAGGAAGTGACTACAGTGTGACCCTCACTGATAAGAAATTCCAACTATAAAACACTTTCCTAGCAGAAAATGTCTTCTGAGAGCAAGAAAGAGATAAAAAGGGGAATTTCTTATCAGTGAGGGTCACATTGTAGTCACTTCCTGTCTGAGTCAGGACTGAGTCAGCCACTTACATACCTGATATTTAACTCTTTCAGGCAGGGAAAGAAAAAAAAGGAACACAGCATAGTTATTTGTGTGCTAGGCATTGTACATACACATGTCTATCTCATCATTTCACTTCGGGTATCCTTTAAATATGTGTTTTTTCTGAGATAGCATGGCTGACAGCTCCTCTTAAGGCTGCTCTTCCATCGCCGTCACCCTGGGTGGCTCTGGCCCCCGGCAATTAAGTCTGAAAGGCTTTGTCGCGCATGCGCGGCACGGTGTTCTCCCCCTGTCTTGCTCCCGTGGCTGGGAGCCTTCTACGCTTGCGCTTCATTGCAGGCGACCAGAACCACCCGGAGACAGCAAGGAACAACGGCCTTAAGGGGGCTTAACCACTTAAGGACTGGGCACTTTTCTTCATATCTGTGCTGCGTGGGCTCTCCAGCCCACAGCACAGATCGTGTGGCAGCCAGGGCGACCAGACTTCCCCCCACTAGGGGGATGTCCTGCCAGGGGGGTCTGATTGCCGCCGGCTTTTTGTGGTTAGCGGGGGGAGGGGGCTTCTCAAAGCCCCCCTCCGCAGCGATATCGGGCCTACCTCTCTTTCCCTCCCTCTGCTCCGTCCCCTGGGCGGAACAGGACGGCGATGCGTCCTGCGCCGCCTCTGATAGGCTTCAGCCTATCAGATGCCGGCGATCCCAGCCGGATTTCTTCCCCGCGTGTTTACATTTAGCCTGCGAGCCGCAATCGGCTGTTCACGGAGACACCTGACTGGGAAAGCACTTACGACCTGCCAGCGCCTATCGGCGTTAGGCGGTCGTTAAGTGGTTAAGGAAGCCCCAGGTATGGAACCTGAGATGCTCCTCGTCTCAGGTTCCCTTTAAAGAAAAACATTTCATTTTACAGCCGATACAAATCCTGAAATAAATCTGCAATCTGCCTACTTCCTGCTTTCATGGAAGCAGACATATTGTTAACATCCTATGCTTTCAAATAAGCCTCTCTGCTGTGGCGGTTAGCTGACATAGCTGAGGGATCAAATTACAACTTGTGATTAGTCACTGATGAGGGGGAATTAGACAGGCTAAACTCTCTAAATACTTTCATGGTGCATTTCTCTCTGTTTTCCTTCTGTCCTGTGCAAGAGTTCAGGTCCACTTTAAAGGTTTACTAAAGCTTAAGGGGAAAAAAACAACTTACTAGAGGCTTCTTGCAGCCCCCTGCAGTCATCCTGTGCCCATGCTATCCTTCCACGACCCTCCAGAAAGCAGCACAGGAACATGATGGGGAGGCACATGGCCGGTCAGCTTTCAGGGGGTCGCCGCTGCTGGCTGGAGGGTCTCGGAAGGACAGGATGACTGGGGGGAGGGGGCTGCAAGAAGCCCCAGGTAAGTTAAACTGTAATTTTGTAATTTTAACTTTAGATTTCCTTTAACTAAGATGTGCTAAACATACACCTTGGTGATTATCAATGTGCACAAAAACATTGCAGTGAACAGCATTTCCGCGGTTGAACACACTGTGTGGCATGGATTGTGTTAGACTTACAGTATATTGCATATTATGATGTGTTATGACTGGTAAACTGCTTTTTTCAGGATTCTTTTGTGTTTTAATGATAAGCCTTCTCTTTTTGCAGCTGTAATGCAAATAATCTATTTCTATGCTTATCCCAGTCTTATTCAAATAGGTGAGTCAACTAGTTGTCTAGAGAGAGTATTTAAAGGGAACTCGAGATAAGAGGGATATGGAGGCTGCCATATTTATTTCCTTTTAAACAATACCAGTTGCCTGGCAGTCCTCCTGATCCTGTGTCTCTAATACTTTTAGCCATAGACCCTGCACGAGCGTGTGGCTGACTCAGGTTTTACTGGATTCGCCATATGCTTGTTCCAAGGTTTTTACTCAACTTACAGTATGTCAGAAGATCAAAAGGGCTTTGTTTATAAGTAAATACATATGGCAGCCTCCACATCCCTCTCACCTCAGGTTCCCTTTAAACATTTGCAACACTTGAGGAATACCAGACAATCTCCCATGTATGAGTATCGAGTGATAGCAACACCTATTTTTGCAAGGAGGATCACTCTGCTGCTGAGCTTCCTCCACGCTTGGCCACACATGAGATCCTGAAATGGGACTATTTAGAATTGCTCTGGGGGAACTGCTGCTAAGTATTTGAGATTCAGGTCCTGGATACTGGATCAGGTTATTTGGGTGCTGCGGTTGACAGGTGTAATAGACAGCTGTGTTAATTTTTGTTAAGGAAGTGCCCAGCCATTCATTAGGGCGCTAAATGCGGCTAGTAGTCGATTGACTAGTACAACGATTGCCTACAACTATCGGTCGTTTGGGAGCCTGGGGTTAAGGTTAGGCATCTACAGGGGAAGTTGGAGTTAGGCATTAGGTGGGAGGGTTAGGGTTAGACACTGAAATCAAAGGGTTAAGGTTAGGATTGATGCCGGGTAGTGCACAGTAAAATTTTGGTAATTTAAATTGAGCCCAATTGGAGCCCAATTGATGTGGTGGTGCCACAATACATACTTCGGTTACATAGCCTTAGAAAGTACTTTCTCTTGCTGTATATCTTGGTTTACAGAGATTGGCTTGGACCACTCTGATACATCTAAAGAGAATTAATGATTGCCTGTTTTTCTCTTTCTGCATAACCTGAACCAACAAAAGTGGCGCTTTCATTGACATTTAAAACCGGCTTATAAGAATTGGTATCATTCATGTATACAATAACAATATTCTTTTGCAAGGAACCTTATATTCAGTAAGTAGAAAACCTTTGCTGAGGCGTATTTACAGACATGCACATGGGGCACCTGCTATAGGCGCCCCTTGCCACTCACCTGGAGGGGGGGGGCGCATCTCTGACCAAATAAAATCACCCCCCTCCCTCAGGTCCGAGCACCTCCTCCTCATGCTCCTTCCTCCTATGATCCGCGGCCGCCAGCGCTGTTACCGCTATGCTGCCCTGCTGCCCGGAGGAGAGGTCTGACACACTTAGGCTCCCTGCACACTGCAAATCCGTTTTCCGATTCCGATTCCGATTCCGTTTCCGATTCCGATTCCGATTCCGTTTCCGATTTTCCTTGAATACATTCAACAGAAAAACGGATCAAAAAACGCAGCATGCAGTTAAGATTAAAAATCTGAATCGGAATCGGATGTAAAAACAGATTAAAAATCTGAATCTGAATCTGATTTGCTTGCAGTGTGCAAGAGGCCTTACAGTGTCGGTGGAATCTTGTAGCTACTCTTGTTGCCCTGGCAACATCCGCAACTTCAAGCACAGTCTGCACAGTCTCCCTTCCTCCCTCCTGTCTGCAGGAAGCCCGAAAGACAAGCAGTGGAACGCAGGGAAGGACAGAGCAGACCATCTGATGTCACCTCCTTCCCCCGCTGGACTGTGCAAAGACTTGCTGAAGTTTGTGAAGGCTGCTGCAGGAATCAGGATAACGTGTCATATACCAGCCCAGCATGTAGCCTGTAATTATTATCTGCACAGCGGCTGTTTGCGAGGCTTCACTAGTGATTGGGCTGATTGATATCACCCTCTCATCACTGTCCCGTGGCTGCAGGTAATTTATACTCACACCCACCATCAGTCAAAACTTTTGTTGCACACAGAAGTCATTTGGATCACCACACTGGGCTCTATTCATAAAACTTCTGAGTCGAAAAAAATCCTGGAGGTAAAATACCGCAGCGGCATTTTACACTTCTGGGTGGTCATTCAAAAAAATCTTGAAAGCTGCGATGCAAGAGCGGAGATCTCCCACTGAAAGCTGGCGGTAAGCTGTCGGAAAACATGCGGAAACACTTCAGCCGGCAGAGTCCCTCCGTGCACTGCTCTCTCTGGGAGGTCTGTCCCATTCACTTGTATGTAATCCGCAAAATCAGAGGAAGCGGTATTTCCCGTCCACATACCGCTTCCTCTAATCTTTATGAATGGCCATTTTGTTACTTTTTTCTAGATAAATCTAGAAAAACACTGGAGAGGGCGGAAATTTCTTGCTCTGCTGGGGGATCATAGATTTTCATGCGGGAACAGCTTTTATGAATGCCCACTTTGCTAAATGGACGGGAAAATCCGCTGTTTTGAGCGGAAAACTTGCGGTAAGGTTTTATGAATAGAGCCCACAGTGTACTAAAAACTGTTTGCTTCCACAGGTTTAACTGTTTATTGTTTGATTTATTTACCACTGGGGCTACTGGACTGGCCCTTATAAACACAGGGCAGCTTACCAATTACCATTTGCTCTCAGAGCTGAAGCTAAGTTAGAAATTAGATAATTAGAGATAAACTATAACCCATTATTATAAAATATGTTCTGCAACAGCAGCAGCTGGCCACTACTTTCCCACTGTCCCACATTTTATTTAAAGCGAACCCGAGGTGGGATTTACTTATGCTAGTGGGGCACAGAGGCTGGTTGTGCACACTAACACCAGCCTTTGTTGCCCCATGGTGTGCCTCCAGGACCCCCCTGCGCACCGCTATATACCACCCACAGTGCTGGCGACACGCAGTGTGTCGCCAGCACAATGTTTACCTCTACTTTTCTGTTAGCGCCGCTCCCCGCCTCCACCGTATCAGCGCTACCCGCCCGCGTCACTTCCCTCCCGCTGATTGGAGGGAAGTGACGCGGGCGGGTAGCGCCGATACGGAGGAGGCGGGGGAGCGGCGCTAACAGACAGGCAGAGGTAAACATTGTGCTGGCGACACGCTGCGTGTCGCCAGCACTGCAGGGGGGTCTTGGAGGCACACCATGGGGCAACAGAGGCTGGTGTTAGTGTGCACAACCAGCCTCTGTGCCCCACTAGCATAATTAAATCCCACCTCGGGTTCTCTTTAAGTTACAATTTCCATGCTATAGCAGGCCCGGTCCAGGGTTCACCACATTTTAATTCTTACAATTTCCATCCATTCTACAGCAGGCCACTGCTTTCCCATAAGTTCTTCTGGGATTTTCCCAGAAGAAATGAAATTCTGTGGGTAAGCCCTGCAGTGGCCTGCTGTAGAATGGATGGAAGTTTGTAAGAACTACTGAAATGTGGGAAAGCAGGAGCCTGCTGTAGTATGGAAATTGTAAATGTGTGTGTCCTAAGGTTCCTTGCAGTTGAAAATAATGATTGTTCATGTGACGTATTTTACTTACCTGGGGCTTCCTCCAGAATCCAGGCCCTGAAGTCTTGTTGTTCTCTCGCCCTCCTGGACCTCATCCTTGATTCGTTGTGTGGCCCTGTAAACTGTGTACACTACTGCGCATGTGTTGGCTTGGTGGGCGAAGCACTTTGATTGCGCTCCTGTAAAGCGCTATGTACAGGTGCAGAATGCTCCCAGCCACAGGAGCGCAATCAAGTAGGCATGCCGCCAGGCTAGTGCATGGGCATTATTGCACGACTTAGCTAAATCACACACCTTACTGGGCCACAGCGGACCAAGGATGAGGACCAGTAGGTCAGCGAGGAAACTACAAGATTGTGGAGGCCCCAGGTAAGTGAAAGAGTGTTTTATCTGGTGTTATGGGGGGGGGGTGGGGCGCAATTTCAGTGCTTGCCATAGGCGCTATTTTCCCTAGATACGCCTCTGGCTGAACCTTTCAGTGGGAAACTTTGCCCAGAAACACTTTTGTCCATGAATGCTCCTAGAGATGCATGGCTTTGTACTGTGCATGCGCAGTACGGAGTCGCCTGTCTTCCGGAGCACTTGAGGAGACGAATGCTCCCGAAACCTGCCGAGGGCTTCCAGAGGCGATGTATCTTCACCGATGAACAGTGGGAGAACTAGAATACCAAGGGGACAGGGAAGGCTGAATAGGATCCAGGGCCTTTCCTCTCCATAGGTAAGTATCTGCTTTTTTCCCCCTCACTACAGATTTGCATTGCAGGAACACCATGAGAGAGTGGTGTAATCTGTGACATGTAAGCTCTGCATAGGCACCTGTATGATGCATGTTACTAGGGTTACTAGGAGCAAAATGCTAGTGAGACACTCATGTAACATATTACCTTATAGGATTATACTGCGATTCTCATAAGGAAAAGAAAAGTACCTGAAATCAAAGCATGTAATTTGGGTGCTGTTGGCCATTCAGTAAAATGGTCATGGCATAAACAGCGGTGTTAATTGTGGCTATATAGGTGCCCAATGTGTAATTTGTGCTCCAGCAGCATAGTGGATATAGGCAGCACAGGTATCGGCAAAAGGAGTGTTTAGTGGTGGAAGGCTGCACTGATATTGGCAGAGACTACAGCAAGGGGTGGGAGAGGGGGGGGGGGGGGGAAATAGGTTAGTGTTAAACTTTTGAGGGTCAGTGTGAGAAAGGACTGGTGCACACCAGAGTGGTTCTGGAGCATTTTTTAAAACGCTTGCAGGGGGAAAACCGCTTGGCTAACGAAAGTGAATGGGATGGTGCACACCAGAGCGGTGTGTTGGGGAGGGGGGGGGGGAGAGGAAGGAGGTTGTTAGCATTAGACTTTGACAGAGGTAGGGTTAGTGGGTTAGTGTGAGAAAAGAGTTTGGTGGTAGTAAAATATTGTTAAAAATTACCAGTATATTACTATCAGACTTAGCCACTGTCCAATAGTAGTATACTGGTAATTTTACCAATATTCTATCATTGGCTTTCCCCGGCATCCAAATTACGGCAGTGCCCTTTTTCCTTGTATGCTCTGCAATACCTGTTAAAAATGGAAAATAAAGAAAATATGTTGTACATATGATAAGCATTAATGGGTTAAAAATAAAAGCTGTATACACTCACACACTCAGATCAGACACTCTACAAACAAAATGTAAATATGTTGGTTATACATGTACTGGCTCCTAAAGGGAACAGAATATTAATACAGTTTGATCAAAGACACGATATGCAAACAAAATGCAAATATGCTGATTACAGAAGTGCTGGCTACTATCTAGCAGCATGGAGTCAGGAGTCCAACAGGCAGGAGCTTTGTAATATATACAGCTAACTTAGAGAGTAATGTGTTCTTTTCTAGCAATCGTGTTTCACTTTAACAATAAGCAGAGTAAATATATATGCGCTCTTCTTTTTTTTTACTTTTATCCTTTGATGCTTGCATTGAGATTCTTTTGGTTGCTTTTCTATGGTATGCTTCTTGCTTGAAATTATTGTAAACTGTTAAAGGGGTCCTTGGTACCTTTACCAGTTCACTAACCCTACCACTGCAGAAAAGAATAAGATTCGGAAAAATGGGGGTGTGGTCAGTCACGGATCAAGATGGACGCGCTCTGAGTTAGCTTCAGCTCCAGGCTTTATTACACCGGCTGACAGTGTACTATTTCTGGCAAATTATCTGTGGCAGGATGGAGGAGATTTTGATGGAGGTGGATGCCTCCAAGAAAAGGAAGATTGGCATTGCAAAGCTGCAGAAACTCACTGATTTCTTCCCTGAGAAGTCGAATCGAGCTTCGGTAAGGACCCAAGATGGTGCCATCCTACACAGCCAAAAGATGGCAGCTCCAGAACTCCAGCAATCTTGACCAGAGTTGGACTGGGAGGAGGTAAAGCTGAGGAAATCCGCTTACTGGCCAAGCAGCAGTAATCAGGTGTTGCTGCTCACAGTGAAGACTTGCTGCAGATTTCTATTGGGAATAATAACACATGGTTACTGCTGCTTGGCCAGCAGGTGGATTTCCTCAGTTTTTCCACCTTCCAGTCCGACACTGGTCTGCACATCAGACAGATCCCTTCAGGCAGTCATGCAGACTCCTCTGGGACATCCCACACAAGCAGCCCAGCTAAATTGAGACCGAGGATAGAGGCCCTGTTAGATGCTGAAGAAATGGTAGGCCTGGTCAATGGTGAGAGGCCAAATGATCCTGAACATGGTGTTGGGGTGGCTATTGAGGCTTTAAGTCCATCAGAGCAAGCTGCATATCAGATGTCTATTAAAGAGAGTCTGAAGCGAGAATAAATCTCGCTTCTTCAGACCTCATAGTTAGCAGGGACATGTGTGCCCCTGCTAAACCGCCGCTATCGCGCCGCTAAACGGGGGTCCCTTCACTCCCAAATTCCCTCGGTGCAGCGGGGGAGCGCTTCCTGGTTGGGGCAGGGCTAACCGCCGCAGCCCTGCCCCACGCGCGTCTGTCAGCGCGTATCTCCGCCTCTCACCCGCCCCTCTCAGTCTTCCTTCACTGAGAGGGGCGGGGGAGAGGCGGCGATGCACCGCTGATAGACGCGACTGGAGGCAGGGCTGCAGCCGTTAGCCCTGCCTCCAGGAACGACCAAGTCTGCGACCAAGTCTTGCGGGGGTGGGTTTGGGGGTGAAGGGACCCCCGTTTAGCGGCGCAACAGCGGCGGTTTAGCAGGGGCACACATGCCCCTGCTAACTATGAGCTCTGAAGCGAGATTTATTCTCGCTTCAGAGTCTCTTTAAAGACATACTTATTTCTTTCAAAACTGCATTTATGGCAGATATTGCTTCTATAACTACGTACAGAGATTTCCCCCTTAGGGGACAGAGTGAATAGGTCTGAAAACAAAATTAGTGACCTGATCAGAGAGCATAACAGTGTGGTAAAGATTTTGGACACTCACTCAGTGGATATAATATGGTTAAAAATCCCTTATAATTGGGGCTTTCCCACCAAGCTCTTGAAGTGGGCCTCAAATTGTTTAAGCAGTTGAACATTCTACCACACGAGGTAGCTCCTAAGCCAGAATAGTATGTTTCACCTAATCGTTGTTTTGGCCTGTTAAAGGGGAACTGAAGTAAGAGGTATATGGAGGCTGTCATATTTATTTCCTTTTAATCAATACCAGTTGCCTGGCAGCCCTGCTGTTCCTCTGCCTCTAATACTATTAGCCATAGCCCCTGAACAAGCATGCAGCAGATCAGGTGTTTCAGACTTTAAAGTCAGATCTGACAAGACTAGCTGCATGCTTGTTTCTGGTGTTATTCAGATACTACTGCAGAGAAATGGACCATCAGGGCTGCCAGGCAACTGGTATTGATTAAAAGGAAATAAATATGGCAGCCTCCGTATACCTCTTACTTCAATTCCCCTTTAAGTTCTTCCCTTTTTAGTGATCTGTCCTTCTGTGAGGCTTTCTGGGCCTAAGTTTCTTGCTCTACTAAGAGCATCTGTCTTTATCCCCCGTGTATTTGTGTGGAATAAAGACCCGTCACACATATAGATGGTTTATTTTCTTCACTACCCCGATTATTATTCATTGTGATACTAAGCAGTTGGCTACTCATAAACAGATTATTCATGTGTTGCTTACCATAAGATTAGATACCATTGCAGATAATGCAGATGGTCCCTACATTTTGATACAGGTTTAAAAATGATTTCTATGAATGTGAAGGGCCTCAACTCGCCATTCAAACTTCTTTTGCTCTGGATGGAAGTTAGAAATGAACAACCGCAAATGTTATTTCTTCAGGAAACGCATCTTCTGGAAAAAAGACGGGTACGGTCATGATAATTTACTTTGATTGCATTATATACACCGAGGTTCCACTTCCTACAGAAAATTTTAAACAAGGCCCAGGATATCAAGCAAACCTCCTTATTGGTAGGAGAATGTGTTGCACTTTATCATGTGATTATTGTATATATAGTACTGGAGGCGGGACAGGGTAATTTACACTGTGACCCCATGGCTCTGTAGCTGCTGAAATGGAAAGATGTAAAGCAAAACACATATAGTACATGCTACATATACACTATTAAGCCATTTTCAGTTTTCAACTCATTCAGATTTTCCATATTTCCATAGCATTAAATAGTATGCAGCACTTTGCAAGTTAGAAAGAACCATTTAAATTTCTCTAAGGGGAAAATACTCAATAATATATGGGAAGAATATGCAGACATATAGATAAAGCTCATTGTACAATGCTTGATCCTGTGAAGGAGTCTTCAGCTCCCAACTGTCATCTTCTACAGCAGGGAAAATGAAATCATTGTTGCTATAGCAACTGCCCCTTTATCCTGGGCACACACTATGGGCTTGATTCACAAAGCGGTGCTAACCTACTTAGCACGTCTAAAGTCTTTAGACGTGCTAACCCAGGTGCTAAGTAGGTTAATCAATTGAGAAATCCGGTGCTAACCTACTTAGCACCCTGGTTAGCACGTCTAAAGACTTTAGACGTGCTAAGTAGGTTAGCACCGCTTTGTGAATCAAGCCCATAGTGTGTACCCAGCAATAGGTTTAGTTCTTACTGTAAATTAAATATTCATACTTACCTCCAGAGAGAGAGAGAGAGCTGCTGATATCTGTGAACCCAGACAGTCCTTCCAGACCAGATCAGATGTGGATTTTATTTCAAAAGCCCCATACACATGCTAGATTAATGTTGCCTGTATCGAGTGTCATTTTGTTAAAGCGGTATCGTCACCATAAAAATCAAATTTCAACAGCAACTGGTCTGAGTGTATTAAGAGATAAAGATGCTAATCCTGCATTCAAAACTTTCAAAACTTTTTCTGCTGTTATGATTTGGAGTTATCACATACTTAAGGAGCACTGGCCCTTTAGTAGTCGGTGCCAAAGAATTGCATGCTGGGGGTTCTTTTTATCTATAGTGTATTCATCCTCTTTCCTTTATTTCCCTGCCAGCTGCTTATCTGAAACCTAATTCCCTACTCACTTGTGTTTACAAGCAAGGATGAGGCGACTCAGCGATTGGAGGAGACAAGAAAAAAAGTAAAGGGCAGAAATGACATCACGAGTTAGCCTTAACTGTGGGCAAAAGACATGCCCCCCACCACTAACAGAATTCTCATCATTTACTATATAACATTCACTGAAATCAAAACGTGGATAGTATAATACGGGCTTGATTCACAAAGCGGTGCAAACTGTTTAGCACGGGTGTGCTAAACAGTTAGCACGTGAAGTGCTTTTCGCGGACTTTTGCGCGCGCAAAGTGCCGCGATTCGCGCGAGCGCGGACTTTTGCACCAGCAATTTATCACGGCAAATTGCGCGCGCAAAAGTCCACGAGTGCGCGTGCTAACTGTTTAGCACACCCGTGCTAAACAGTTTGCACCGCTTTGTGAATCAAGCCCCAAGTATTTATCTACTTATATATGTGTTTTTTTCCCTGGCACAGTATGGCTGATCCTACTGCTTTAAGAAGACTGTTTGACCATAACCTAGCATTGTGTGCTGATCTATGGAGAGGGGAGGAGAGACAACAGGCAGCAAACAAGTGAGCAGCATCCAGTGGCGTGTGGAGAATAGAGACGTATGCTTCAAGCAAAGATTATTACCCTAGGTACAAACATGCGAGCTTCAAACCACATTCTAAAGGTGGCCACTAATGATACAATTTGATGAATGATTGTTTATGAACGATTATTCGTATGAGCGATCGTAAATCATCGTTTCGTACCACTAATGGACAAAAGTCTCCTAACTAATCCGATCAGATTGAGGGGATTGAACCGAAATTCGGATCAATTTCACCTTTAACCACTTCGGTACCACCAGCCTCTGCCCCCTTAAGGACCAGAGGCTGCTGGTACGCTAAAACGCCGCATACCGACGAATCGCCGCAATAATCCGTTGCTCCCACCATCCACGCCACTCTGTCCCCGCCACAGGCTGCTCTCTCTGCCGTCTCTATGACGGCTGAGCGCTGTGCGCTGGTCAGGAGCCGCTTTCATTGGCTCCTGACCCTGTCACTCAATGTAAGCCAATGGGATTGGGTTACAGTAATGACAGGGCCAGGAGCCAATGAAAACAGCTCCTGCCCGGCTCACAGTGCTCTGCCGTCATAGAGGAGGCAGGGCAGCACATTGTGGCGGGAACGGGCGGGGGCGCGCGGTTAATGAGACGTAGAGTTTACGCCCGGTCAGAACCGCAGCGCCCCCTGCCCGTCGTAGATTTAAACTGCGTAGGTCCCTAATAAGTTAAAGAGAACCCAAGGTGGGTTTGAAGAATCCTATTAGGACACAGAGGCTGGTTCTGCATACAATGCAGAGGTTATTCACCTTGCTGTGTGCATTCCATTGACGAGATCTCCTTTCAGTCAGTGGCACCTCTAGTTACTGAATACTGTATCGGCCTCTGTATCGGCCTCTGTAAGCCGATTGGAGGAAGCTAACAGAGGCGGGGTGGGAAGGCATGCAGGCGGGGATCCGCGATATAGAGGAGGCAGGGGAGCAGCATGTCGCTAGCATGGCGGGGTTTTTTTTTATAGGGGACAGCAGAGTGCAAGGGGGGGGGGGACACTGTGCAGACACAGAGGCTGAGCATTGCATGCAGAACCAGCCTCTGTGTCCTAATGGGATTCTTCAAACCCGTCTCGGGTTCTCTTTAAGCTGGGTACTCACCAGAAGATGGATCAGGGAACCTATAGCGACCGGACCCGAAGCATAGGGATTCCCTGATCCCTCTTCTACTGTAGGAACATGTGATAGGTACTTTGCGCAGATGCTGTCGGGGATGTAAACGATCTGACCTGCCATGATGGTCATGATTGTCGTGCGTCACAAAAGATGATTGTTTAATCGTGCAAATGTACCCATGGTCGCAAAATCGTGGAAATTATTGCTTGTCGTGGAAAAAAATGCAGCAAAAATTGCATCATGGGTACAGTTTTTAAGTTTGTTAATAGTAATAAACCTCAGGCTAGTACTCTGATGACCTGAGGCTGACCTGTCCAAACTTCTAGCTGTCCAAACTCATATTTTCTGAGCTATGATAGTTGTGACTAAGCAAATTACCTGTTATGCAACTCTGTGAGTTTATGATAATGTAAAAAAAAGAAAAAAGCAAGTTTCTAGAATCTTCAGTGTAAATGACAGAGTTTTTCTATGATCATCATCTATGACGATCATCTATAATTTAATAAATTATTTAGAAATGATTTTACTATTTCTCCATACTTTGGGCCACAGAGACGTAAGTGAACTCTGCCTTAACATGTTTTGGTTGAGACCATACAGTATTCTGCCAGAAGTATGGCAGGAGGTATCACAAACTTTGCTTCACAAGGGTTAAAATCACAGCTACCAAGCCAGGATTTACCTCACAGGAGCTTATAGGCACAGATGTCCTGGCACCTTAGACTTTGCCCTCCATGAACCTGCAAACCCCCCACAAACCGCACAACAAGTATGCTTCCTGTCCCAGCTGTCACTATTCCCTTACTTCCCTTGCCCCTCTTAGGTAGCTACAAGTGTCCCTTAATATTGAGGATACTTCTGGCTACCTAATAATAAGTAACTAGAGGTGCCCCCAAGTATTAGATAGCTACAGGAACCTTATTATTCAGTAACTAGAGGTGCCGCTGACTGAAGGGAGATCTCGTCAATGGAATGCAGACAGCAGGGTGAATAACCTCTCATTTACACTCTCACCAGGACTCTGCATAGGGAAGGAGGAAGAGAGGCACTCAGGGAGTGGAGCTGCCTTTCCATCATCAGGTGCCTGTAGGCATGTGCCTACAGTGCCTTATGGTAAATCCGGCCCTGGCAGCTACACTGCTTAACAGGTATATTATATAATCAAGCCACAAAATATACATTCTTATGTAAAAGCTTTTAGTGTTCTAAATAATACCTTTCAAAGTGATGCTGCAGCAATATAATTAGATGTATATATTTATATTTATAATTCAAATGATTCAGGACCGCCGTTAAAACTACGCTGCACCTGTGGCTGCCTAAACCTGAGGCGGCATAGATTTAACGCTGGTGGCTCCCGTGCACAGGACACGATCGCCTGTCCCGCCGGCACAGAGCTCAGCTCCTGTAGTTTTGCTCTCCTGGTTTCCATTTCTTCCTCTGCTTTCCCTCCTTATCCTCTGCCCTTATTTTTGTTCTGTCACTTGTCAAGTAAGAACCAGAATGACAGCGCAGTAGAAAAGCATAATTAGGACAAGGCAGGAGATTGTGTGGTCTGTATCAGAACCAGAATAACACTTTCAGCAGAAAAGCAGAATTAGGGCATGCACAAGACCCTGTGGCCTGTATCAGAATCAGAATGACAGTCTCATTAGGAAAGGAAAATTATGACACATCAGAGAAGCCCATTTGGATACAACCACAACCAGTAGGAGGATCACATGAGAAGAGTGGAAGAAATGCACAGCAGAAGATCATGCTGGCACCATCAGAACCAATCCACAAGCATCACAAATCTCAATGAAGAGCTCTAGTGATGCTTAGCCGTATTTATAGCTTTCTCTGAAAGGGTATATGGCCCATGAGAAAAAAAGTGGCACCGAACTCTTACACAGGACAGAAGAAAAACAGAGAGAAATGCAACCTGTATGTATTTAGAGAGTTTAGCTTGTCTAATTCCCCCTGACCTGTATCTAACCACAAGTTGTAATTTGATCTCTCACCTGTGTCAGCTGACTGCCATGGCAGATAAGCTCTTTTGAAAGCACAGGATGTTAACAATATGTCTGCTTCCATGAAAAGCAGGAAGTAGAAACACTGTAGGTTTATTGAGGGATTTGTATCAGCTGTAACAAATATTTCTTTTCTTGAAGGGTTATTATGTTGTTGTGTATCTTTTAGAGCAAAGAGGAAGTTCTGAGTTCAGGTCTGCTTTAATCCAACCTCCACCTGAAACAGCATCAGGTTGTGTAAATGCAGTTCTAGGCTATCGCCTTTCTACAGATCTCACATAGCCCTCTTTGGTGATACACCCAGGGCCGGATTTGTACTCTTTACCGCCCTAGGCCACTGTCACCACCAGCCGTCCCCCCTTCAGTATAGGTAGCGAGATAACCCCTTCCCTCTAGTATAGGTAGCCAAATGACTCCCTTAATCCCTCCTTTTCCAACCACCCCCACCCCTTTCAGTATAGGTAGCCAGCTTGCCTTCACACCGCAGCAGCCACCTGCGCCACTCATTTCTCCACTTGTCTCCAGTGCAGAAGCTTTCTCTTCCTTTCCATCTCCAATGCTGCCCAAGTCCATAGCCTCCCACCATAATGCAAACCTGCACTGGGAGCAAGGTGGCTGCTGCACGGGCCACTGGCAGCAGAGTACCACGGTCAGGCACTCGCCTGATCTCCCTGCATTGCTGCACCAGTTTACCTGCTGCTTTGGTGCCCTTCCTCCTGTGGTGCCCTAGGCCATGGCCACTTTGTCAATGTCAGGAACCACTTTTGAGGGTCCCTGGATCTGGAAAGCTGACCAACACAAATTGAAAATATCAGCTTGGTAAAAAAACAAACAAATATCCTTTCTCTTTCACGGTTCTCCAAAGAGAAGTCCTATTTTCCACATCTCCGAGCACCAGGCTGGTCTTATAATGCAAATATGACTTGAATACTGAGAATCGTTTCAATGCACTAATGTACATCCTTTAATGTTCCCTATTCTGTCACTACTCTCCAGTGATAATGCAGGCTGGTTATAACAATTCCAGCGCTCCTTTGAGCTATTGCAATGGAATCCTCAGTCAGAGATGAAAGGGAACTGGTTAAGGGCTCTGTGGTTGCTAGTTCAGCACGAACAAAAATCAAAAATATGGAAATAGAAAAACAGCTGGAGAATCTCCTCGGGGGGAAACAAGGCCTACATTCATAAATAGATCTGACATATTAGTAGAATAGAATCCACAGATTAGAGCTAATTATAAGGCTGTTTGCCAAAACTTGTGTTTCAGATGACAATTACCTGCAAATTAATACGTCATGCTATTTTAATCTCCAGTCATCCATCAAAGAAGGACTCATCTATTATACAAATAGAACGTGTAAAAAAAGTCCAGCTAGTGTGAGATGTGCAATTAACTTCAGAACTGCATGCTGTAAATAAGGCACAGTTGTTTTCTCCTCTTCTCACTCCCACACTGTTTGAAAATAATTCTGCACAATACCACCTAACCTGAAGTGAGATGTATATGGGGGCAGCCATATTTATTTCCTTTAAAACAATACCAGTTGCCTGGCAGTCCTGCTGATCCTCCGCCTCTAATGCCTTTAGCCATAGACCCTGAAAAAGCATCTGCAGATCAATTGTTCCTGACAAAAAACTGACAAGGTTAGCCGCATGCTTGTTTCAGACACTACTGCAGCCAAAAAGATCAAGAGGGCTACTAGGCAACTGGTACTTTTTAAAAGGAAATAAATATAGCAGCCTCCATATACCTCTTGCTTTAGGTTCCCTATAAAGTGACTCATGCATTTTCTCACAAATAGGCCATAATGCACTAAACTTTTTCATGAGTTCTCTAATCATTGTCACACCTTATCTATAAAGTACCATTTCAGAACACATCAGCACAAAAAAGCAGGACAAAAAGAATATTTTGTCCTGATTAACTTCACCTTACTATATTTCTCATCTTATTTTAGTACTTATTTGGTTGTTGGGTTTTGAAAATGTACCTTTTGATAAAATGAAAAATAAGAAAAAAAGGGCCCCAACTTGACTTTGTTCACTTTGATTAAATTTTACGGTAATTTATTGCTCCAACATATCTGATCGATTAAACCTCCCCACATTTTTTTTTGCAGTTTATTGATCAAAAACAAAAATGGGAAAATCTCTGTGCAAGGAGGTTGGGGTAGGGCAGTTGGGGGATTTGATGGCCTTTAGAGTGGCACTGTATCGAGCAGTACAATGCTTGCAGTTTGATCCATGCTTAATACATTTTTACTGAGTTATACCAAAACTGAACTTGCTGTGTATGGTAGGAATCAATCACTACCTAATCAAATTAGAATCGCATAGGGATCTGTTGGCTTGGCTATAAACAACCTGTATATGGCTAACTGTAGGCTTAAAGGAGACATTTTTAATAGCAGTATTTATACTTCCCTGGGGCTTCCTCCAGCCCCCTGTACTCTGTGGGCACCCTTGCCATCTCCCATATGGCTCAATTTTTCTTCAATCTTGCCTGGTAATAGGCTCCAGTCACGTCAAAGTCGGGCTGCAGTGCGCATGTATGGCTCGGCTGCACATGTCCCAATCACACTCCCTTCGTTGGGGGCATTCTGCTCCTTCGCAGTACTACTTGTGCAAGCACAGAATGCTCCCGGCAATGAAAGTGTGTTGGGGGCGAGAGGCTGGGCTGTGCATGCACACTGCAGCCCAACTAACATGACTGGAGCTTATTACTAGGGAAAACTGGAGAAGAACGGAGCCACCCGGGAGGACGGCAAGGAGCCCACAGAGTACCTGGGGCTAGAAGAAGCCCCAGGTATACATAAATGCTGCTATTTAAAATGTCTCAGGTATACTTTAACCCCCAGAGACCCAGTGTTGTAATATTACAACATCACATTTAAGCTGCAAAAGTAAACCAGGCCCTACATGGGTCTGTGGCAATCCTGCAAGGTTAATTCTATTTTGTGGTATTTGGCTATATGTGTATTCCAGTCATAAAGGTATTTGTATTTCCCTGTGTTAACATAAAATCGCTACAGTTGGCTGATGTTTGGTGCAGTATTAGAAAAAATGTGCATATGATGTCAGTCAGGTCTAGAGGTCTGTTTGGTCGGCAGACAGGTAAGTCTATTTCTGCCAGGTGTTGCTGGGGTTAGGGAAGATTACCTTGGCCAATCAGGAGTGAGTAAGGACTATATAAGTAGGGTCCGTCCAGCTATTAGCTGCCTGTCACCTCAGTGAGCTCCCCGCCCTCCACACCCCTCCTTTTTACTGAAGAAGTCGCGGTCAATATTCATGCATTTAGATTATGCCGAGAGGCATAAACAGGTATTTGGGGTCTTAAAGCGGATCCGAGATGAAAAACTAACTATAACAAGTAACTTGTCTATATATCTTATCTAAAGTGTAGATAGTTTACACAGCATATCTATCTGCAAACAGCTTCAAAAGTTTATGATTATATATTCCAGTAATACAATGAGAGCAGCCATGTTCTGTTTGTCACAGGTTGAGGGCTGGAGATGCTATCAGCTTGCCTGTGTGTAAATTCAGTCCCCTCCCCTCCTCCCCTCTGCCTCTGAAATCAATGGCTAGTAACCTCCTCCTCCTCCTGCCCAGACTGAGCTCCCATAAGCCCTTGCTACTAAAGCTCGGTTCACATTGAGCTTACGTTCCGCTCCGATGGGAAAGTTCACATTGCTACGCTCTGCTCTGTTCCGCTCCCTGTGTTCCGCTCGTCGGAGCGGATGTTCCCGATCTGCATGATCCTTCCGCTCCGCTTCACGGAGCGGATCTCAGCGCAGGTGCGGATACCTGCGCAATGTGACCCGAGCCTAAGGCTGAAAATGCCAAGGCTCTCTGGAGAAGCTGTGGGCGAGGCTTGTTTAGTTTATAGGGAATTAGGGTATTAAAACAAAACAAAAAAGTATTTGGCTTGAGGAATGCCCTATAAACTATATGAAAGGAACACAATTATGCAATGAGTAAAAGTTTATCTCAGATCGACTTTAAGGTTAATCTGGCTAAACATATCTGCACTGTGATAGTCAGCTATATGCATCTGAGTCACATGTATTTATATATCTATGGTTAATAAAGTTTGATATATTGACCTCAATTACTTATTTATTAAAGTTCTGAATTTATGCAAATAAAGATGTTCACGGCCTTTATATGCCAGCTTGGAGTGTCCCGTGTCCTTTATTTTAGTAATTAAGTTTAAATTGGTTAATGCATATTTGCAGTGTTGCCTACAGTCCCATGTGTAAATAGGCCTGTTTATCTGGCCATGAAGTCATACAAACGGGAAGGGGGAGGCGGCTATTTGGGTCTCTCAGGGTAAAACATTTTGTAGCTGATAAAGGGGAATGCAACTTACCAGTTTTCTTATTATGTAAGTAAACATTTTCCCTGCTTTATCTAATCAAGCCTGTTAGAGGAATTAAATGAGCATTTACAAACAATACGGTATGAGTGAAACAAAGCATCAGCAAGTAGCTACTACTGAAGTTGTACATTTGACATTTTTTGGCAGACAATTTTCAGTATTCATTAAACTGCATTGCAGGAGTTATTTACAGTTTTAGTGGTAATTACCACTAGGCTCTACTGTGTCCAGACGTTGTTCCTTTATTAGAGCAATTGCTATGGAAACACCACTATCAGTACTCTTAGTGGTAAATTACTTTTTGGATGCAGTGAGTGGCTTGTTTAGTCAATTGATGAACATTTCACAATCTCTGTTTACCTTACTCAATCAAGGATTTGTATCACAGACAATGAGTTGATATTAGCTACTATGTCCACATAACTAATCCAACTACGCACATGGAAAGTGCAGCCACCAGGCTACAAAATACTGCAAATATTGTTTAATCACTTCATTATTAGGTAAATAAAGCTATTTGCACAAATAAATACCGTTTTATAGCAAAATATGGGATCCTCATGAACACATGCATTCAATTAATAAGGGTAACGTTAAAGGATTGATGTAAACGATTACATTAATCTTTAAAGCGGGATTGTCAGCCACAAAACACTGCACTGTGTTTATTATGTAGTCTACATGCAGTCTGCATTCTAATATAATCATAAATGTTTTTGCTGTAATTAATCTTATCTTAGTCACCCTGGCTCTATTCTGGTACATTGCCGGGGAGAGGGAAACTTGTTATCTCCCCTCACCCATTCCTGCGCCTCACTGGTTGGCTAAGGGCAGTTCCGTGTGACAGGAGGCTGAGAAGGGAAATACAACTCACCCCTCTGCAGAAGCTGCTGAAATACAATCTATGCTCTGCTTACATGTGTTTACAAAGCAAGCTAGATATGACAGTGCAGGTTCTAGGAGAAAAAAAAGAGTAAGGGAGGAAATTATATCAGGATTGGCTTCAGTCAGAGGTAGTAAAAATGGAAAATGCCCGGAACAGTTTCCTCTCAACTATATAGAATTCACTGAAATCAAAACGTGGACACTGTAATACATATGTTATGTAAGTAGAACAAGTATTTATCTACTTATATGTATGTGTTTTTTTTCCTGGAATAGTATGGCTGTCCCTGCTGCTTTAATGAATGGTGTCCTCTTTAAAACTTTAGTTAATATTCTAACAATCAGGTAGTTTGTTAGATAAAGGCCAAGATCATCCAAAACAGAAAGTCAATTATATTTTGCTGAGTTTTACGAGATGCATTAAAGTAAAATTGTATGTGTCTGTAACTCCTTCATCAGGACCATTATCTTGTATCGCTTCAGCAGCTTTGCCTGTGGTGACAAAAAGGGCTTTGCTGAGCTCAACCTCTGGATAAAAATGTACTATAGACCCGTCAGCCTGGCCTGTCTCCAACCACATGAATGTTGAATGGCCTCTGCATTCATGCATTTGCCAGTGTATGATATTGTGGGGATAAGAAGAAACATGTCACATTCAAAAACAAGTGTGACTAGCAGCAGGTTAGTGACAGCGGTAAGTGCTGCTGAAGTGGTAGTAATGAGCTGTATGGACCTTTACCACAGATCATGTGTAAAGTAATCCATTACACAAAGCTGAATTAGAAGGTAGAGAAATTACAATTTTTGTCTTGTCCACATTGTCTTTAAAGCACACCTGAACGTAATCTAAATGTTTGAGATGGCCATACCTGAATTTTCTTTAGACAAATAAAGACAAGACAAATAACATTTATATTGCGCTTTTCTCCTTTCGGACTCAAAGCGCCAGAGCTGCAGCCACTAGGGCGTGCTCTATTGGCAGTAGCAGTGTAAGGGAGACTTGCCAAAGGTCTCCTACTGAATTAGTGCTGGCTTACTGAACAGGCAGAGCCGAGATTCGAACCCAGGTCTCCTGTGTCAGAGGCAGAACCCTTAACCATTACACTATCAGCCAATAAACTGTTTGGCCCCTAAGCTTTCATGTTGGAGATATCCCTCCCCCCAGTTCATGCACTCTCCCCTATGGCTGCATGCAGGGGCCTCGGTCCTGACCATGCATGGTTACAATTGTTTCCAAATTGTGCATGACCAGAACACTCCCAGCCATGGCTGCTGTGCACAGCTGTTTAGGAGCAATTGATGAACAAGGACTGTGGAAGGAAATTCAATGTTTGAATCTGCTGGTGAGAATTCCTATTGCTCTGTTGTCACAGGCATGCAGCTGGTGCCTCACATGTTTTTCTTTCTTCCCATGAGTGATCCTCCTTTGGCACTGTTCTATACTCAATGCTTTTTACCCACAAAATGACAAACGGCCCTGGCTGTGCAGTTGTGACTAGGTCGCAGTTCACTCCAACTTGTTTTAGAGAGGCAATCCGCTGCAAAATCGGTGAATGGGTGTTTAAAAAAGTACCCTGTCCATTACTCTGCTCCATTGAAGCCAATGGCATATACCACTTTGAAAGCAGAAAATATGATTTGATGATATATAAAGTAGGTGACCAGCCTGGTCACCTACTTTATACCTATGGTGAGCAACACTAAAGCTACAAATCTGTTTTGAAATGCAATAATCAAAATATGGAAAAAATATATGGAAAAAACAACTTCTGAGTATAAAGATAACTTTTAAAGTGAAATTCCACCTGTTAAAAATCTGAGACATTTTGCAGTTTAATGTTCTTAAAATGTAACTGTCGGACATAAAATAAAAAAATCAATTCTTTATTTTTATCTGATAAACAAGTACCGTAATAAGAATGCTAACCAGGCAATCCAAAAGTAAAATCACTATTACTTTTCTTGTTGTTAAAGAGGAGCTGTTAGGTATAAGGTCTCAGAGAAAATAAACACATATATCAGTAGCTAAAGATTGGCTGTACTTACATTACATATGCATTTCACTGTCCACGTTTGGATTTCACAGAATTTTTATATAGTATATGCAGAGATTGATGCTCCTGACAGCTCATGGCAGGTTCCATGTTTGTCTGTCTCCTATGAAGCCAAATGTGTCGTCATGTCCTGCCTGCTTCCTGATGATTCCACTCACAGAAAAGCTCGTACTGAATAACACTACTGTGCAGTGAATATTAATTAGCCATGTGGCTAGGAACAATAGCAGACTCCTGCAGTGTACTCTGCCCAGAGATTTATCAGTGCTGTGCGCTGGACTGAGTTACATGCTGTTGTAACTTGACCCTGTAACTTCTCACTAGCAGCCGAGGGGAGGGCCCCAGAATGCTTTGCTGTATGTTATGCTGCCTCTCGTCCTTTTAAGAGCTTGGGAATACAGAGCCTTGCTGTAAGCACACATCAAAAGTAAGAGAGATTTTTAACTTCAGTATTGCCTTTTTGGCTTGCTTCTAAACTGTTTAACACAGGAGAATAGAGGTTTAAATTAGCTTTTGCAGCCTGACAGTTACTTTTTAAATGATCATTCCCCAGTTTACCTGACCCTTACAGTATTTGGCACACACAAAATTTGGTACACAAAAAGGAAATTGCAGGGCATGCTGGGTTGTCATTTTTTTCTTCTCTATTTCCCCAAGGCTTAAAGGGATACTTACTTAAAGAGACTCCGTAACAAAAATTGCATCCTGTTTTTTATCATCCTACAAGCTCCAAAAGCTATTCTAATGTGTTCTGGCTTACTGTAGCACTTTTTACTATAACAGTCTCTGTAATAAATCAATGTATCTTTCCCCTGTCAGACTTGTCGGCCTGTGTCTGGAAGGCTGCCAAGTTCTTCAGTGTTGTGGTTCTGTGATGAATCTCCCCCTCCAGGCCACTCTCTGCACACTGTCTGTGTGTTATTTAGATTATGGCAGATTCTCTCTTTTCTCTTATCTTTTACAAGCTGGATAAATCCTCCTCTGAGCTGGCTGGGCTTTCACATACTGAGGATTACAGACAAGGGCAAAGCTGTTTGCAAGAAGAAAAGAGCAGCCTGAAACTTCAGCGCATGAGAGCAGAAGGGGGAAAGAAACACACAATGATCTCTTGAGATACAAAAGGAAGGGTGTATACAGCCTGCTTGTGTAT
This sequence comes from Hyperolius riggenbachi, assembly GCF_040937935.1. Classification (NCBI taxonomy): domain Eukaryota; kingdom Metazoa; phylum Chordata; class Amphibia; order Anura; family Hyperoliidae; genus Hyperolius; species Hyperolius riggenbachi. The sequence continues at coordinate 285,245,284 of NC_090648.1, read as the reverse complement.
GGATGTATTTTCTATGTGTGGACATGCTGTACATCAACCTACTTCCTGTTTTGGTGGCCATTTTGTTTGTTTATAAACAAACTTTTTAAAACTGTTTTTAACCACTTTTAATGTGGCGGGGAGCGGCGAAATTGTGACAGAGGGTAATAGGAGATGTCCCCTAACGCACTGGTATGTTTACTTTTGTGCGATTTTAACAATACAGATTCTCTTTAAGTAAAAAAAAATGATTTTTACTCACCTGGGGCATCCCTTAGCCCCCTGAAGCTGTATGGTGCCCTCGCAGCCTCACTCCGATCCTCCTGTCCCCGCCGGCGGCTACTTTCGGGCTCGGCGACAGCTGCCGACAGGCTGGGAACGGGAGTGATTCTCCGCGTTCCCAGCCGCTATATCACCCTCTATGCTGCTATAGCGTATATGTTATACGCTATAGCAGCTTAGAGGGTGATATAGCGGCTGGGAACGTGGAGAATGACTCGCATTCCCAGCCTGTCGGCGGCTGTCGCCGAACCCGGAAGTAGCCACCGGCGGGGACAGGAGGATCGGAGCGAGGCTGTGAGGGCACCATACAGCTTCAGGGGGCTGAGGGATGCCCCAGGTGAGTAAAAATCAATTTTTTTTTTACTTACGTATCCCTTTAACTAATGCAGCCTGATTGACTGAAGCCTCTTTCCCTCCTGTGTTCCCCTGCCACACCTCTGTTCCTCTCTAATTGGCCAATATTTCTCATGCTGAGACAATGCACTTTCTATAATGAAGGGCAGGCAAATCAGGCAGAGGAGAGTAGGGGGGAAATTACATGAGAATTAGCTTCAAAATAGCCACACTTAAAGCGGAATGAAACCCAGCATTTCTTCTTTGCTCCAATAGATTATTTACAGCATATTATATACAACCAGCATTTTTTTTTATAACTAGAACATCATTCAAAGGATTAAACAAAGGCTTTAGAAGCTCCTGTGCAGGGAAAGCTGGACTAATCTGAACTAGACACAATGTTATCTTGTATTTAATTGTATCAAGTGAAAAATGTAAACAAACCCTTCTCTGACACTGCAAACTCTCCTGAAGCAATCAGAAAGCATCAGAAGGCATTTCTGCTTACATTAGAAGACAAATAAAGCAGTTATGAATAAAATGCAAAGTCAGCTTTCAGAGCAAAAAAAAGTGTACTTTGGGAACGTATAATTTCTAAATGAATAATAATACTTGTGCACAAAGGCAAATATGATAACCGTATGGCATATAAAAAGTAGGAAAACGTTTTTATTGAATATTATGTCAGGGTTTTCTACCGCTTTAAAATGGGAAATGCTAATAAGGATTTTCTCTTTTTTTTACTGTAAAAAAATCACTAAAATCAAAACGTGGACAGTGCAATACATATGTTATGTAAATAGAGCAAGTATTTATCTACTTATATATGTGGTTTTTTTTTTCTGAGATAGTATGGCTCACAGCTCCTCTTTAAACAGAAACTACTGAAAATACCTTGATGTATAAAATTGCCATTTTTTTTTTTTTACAATTTTAATTTCCTCACCGTGATTTACATTCTTAAAGTTATTGATTTACATTCTTAAAGTTATCACAGATGGTAATATCTTTACTGCTGGTAGGTGCATCACTGCAGAATGTTTGTTTGTTGTTTGTTCTGAAGTGAGCAGAAGCAACATCTGGTCTCCCAGAGTGCTCTGGAGCAGAAGGCTGCATAACTTAATAGCCTAGGCTCAAAATTCATTGGGAAGGAGTGGGTCAAATACCAATACACAGCAATATAGGTATAGGAAGTGTTTCCAATGCTGAAACCATGACAATTAACAAAAAAAGTGGGTACCCTGCATCTTTTACTATATTCTACAGAGGCCCTTTAAACATTGTCTTTTCATTGCAGTATCCAGACTACTGAGAATGTCACAAAGGGCCCGGATGCTCCAATAGCATTTTTTTCTAAAGCATCAAATCTGTACATTCCACAAGCAGGCATTCCTCAGGTGTTTGGCATTCAAGATACAGAAAGCCTATGAACTATCTACACAAAGATGGCCCACCCCCCAAATGGTTTCTGGTGCCGCTGTGTTCCACTTTTCCTGTATACTTGGCCTTCTGATCCTTGGTCTGTTTCTGACCTGTATGCGATTCTGATACTGCCCTGTGTTACCTGTAGAGATGGGCCGAACCTCCGATTTTAGGTTCGCGAACCGGGTTCGCGAACTTTCGCGTAACGTTCGGTTCGCGTTAAAGTTCGCAAACCGCAATAGACTTCAATGGGGATGCGAACTTTGAAAAAAAAAAAATTATGCTGGCCACAAAACTGATGGAAAAGATGTTTCAAGGGGTCTAACACCTGGAGGGGGGCATGGCGGAGTGGGATACATGCCAAAAGTCCCGGGGAAGAATCTGGATTTGACGCAAAGCAGCGTTTTAAGGGCAGAAATCACATTGAATGCTAAATGACAGGCCTAAAGTGCTTTAAAACATCTTGCATGTGTATACATCAATCAGGTAGTGTAATTAAGGTACTGCTTCACACTGACACACCAAACTCACCATGTAACGCACCGCAAACAGCTGTTTGTGTAGTGATGGCCGTGCTAGACTGGTGCGCACCATGGCGAGAGTTCAGGTTTTGGTGGCTTTACAGCCCATATGGTCGCCTGGCTGATGTAGCTGAATGACAGAACAGTGACTGTCCAGCTGATCAAATTTGGTCTGACCACAATGAAGCAACGACCTTATTATCTTTTGTGTGCCCCCCGAGACACTCATCTAGGCGCCGGTCATTGCTTCATTGTGATACGCAAGCCCCTTCACCACGGCAAGGTAATGATCACGAAGGGGAATGGGCGCATGTACATGCCTTTTCTTTTGTTGTTGCAGCTGCCCGAAGTGCAGCCAGAAAAATTAGGCAGTCATGTATACGCACCAGAAAAATTATTACAGCGGCCGCTGCTAGCAGCGGCCTAAAAAATTCAGCAATCCGCCTGGAGTCCCGGACCCTGTTGGTGGTGGCGGAGAAGGTAGTCAAGCGGCTTGCAGGCAGACATGCTGTGTGGAGGGACTGGGAGCGACTTAGTCTTCTTGGGGCAGCCCAGGCAGCCAGTCACACGGCGTGCAGGCAGAGATGCTGTGTGTGCGGGGACTGACTTAGTCTTGGGGCGGGCAGCAGCCCTCCGGGATCCATGCCTCATTCATTTTGATAAAGGTGAGGTACTTAACACTTTTGTGATTTAGGCGACTTCTCTTCTCTGTGACAATGCCTCCAGCTGCGCTGAAGGTCCTTTCTGACAGGACGCTTGCGGCAGGGCAGGAGAGAAGTTGGATGGCAAATTGGGACAGCTCTGGCCACAGGTCAAGCCTGCGCACCCAGTAGTTCAAGGGTTCCTCATCGCTGTTCACAGCAGTGTCTACATCCACACTTAAGGCCAGGTAGTCGGCTACCTGCCGTTCCAGGCGTTGGTGGAGGGTGGATCCGGAAGGGCTACGGCGAGGCGTTGGACTAAAGAACGTCCGCATGTCCGACATCACCATGAGATCGCTGGAGCGTCCTGTCTTTGACTGCGTGGACACGGGAGGAGGATTAGTGGCAGTGGTACCTTGCTGGCGTTGTGCCGTCACATCACCCTTAAAGGCATTGTAAAGCATAGTTGACAGCTGGTTCTGCATGTGCTGCATCCTTTCCACCTTCCGGTGAGTTGGTAACAGGTCCGCCACTTTGTGCCTGTACCGAGGGTCTAGTAGTGTGGCCACCCAGTACAGCTCATTCCCCTTGAGGTTTTTTATACGGGGGTCCCTCAACAGGCAGGACAGCATAAAAGACGACATCTGCACAAAGTCGGATCCAGTACCCTCCATCTCCTCTTGCTCTTCCTCAGTGATGTCACGTAAGTCAACCTCCTCCCCCCAGCCGCGAACAATACCACAGGAAGGTTGAGCAGCACAAGCCCCCTGCGACGCCTGCTGCGGGTGTTCTCCTGCCGCTGTCCCCTCCTCCTCCTCCTCCCCCAAAGAAACACCTTGCTCATCATCCTCTGAGTCCGACTCGTCTTCTGCACACGACTTCTCTTCTTCCTCCTCCTCCCCCCTCTGTGCTGCCGCAGGTGTTGAGGAAACAGCTGGGTCTGATGAAAATTGGTCCCATGCCTGTTCCTGCCGTAACGGTTCCTGGTCACGCTCATTCACAGCTTCATCCGCCACTCTACGCACAGCACGCTCCAAGAAGTAAGCGTAGGGAATTAAGTCGCTGATGGTGCCCTCACTGCGGCTCACCAGGTTGGTCACCTCCTCAAACGGCCGCATGAGCCTGCATGCATTTTTCATCAGTGTCCAGTTGTCGGGCCAGAACATCCCCATCTTCCCAGACTGTTTCATTCTACTGTAGTTGTAGAGGTAGTGGGTGACGGCTTTCTTCTGTTCTAGCAGGCGGGAGAACATGAGCAGGGTCGAATTCCAGCGAGTCGGGCTATCGCAAATGAGGCGTCTCACCGGCATGTTTTTTTTCCGCTGAATTTCTGCAAATCGTGCCATGGCTGTGTAAGACCGCCTCAAATGCCCACAGAACTTCCTGGCCTGCTTCAAGACATCCGCTAAGCCAGGGTACTTTGCCACAAATCTTTGAACAACTAGATTCATGACATGTGCATGCAGGGTATGTGTGTCAGCTTCCCCATATGCAAAGCGGCAAGCAGATTGCTGCCGTTGTCGCACACCACGTTGCCTATCTCCAGGTGGTGCGGGGTCAGCCACTCAGCCACTCATCCACCTGTTTCTTAAGAGCAGCCAGGAGAGCTGCTCCAGTGTGACTCTCCGCTTTGAGACAAGACATGTCTAAGATGGCGTGACAGCGTCGTACCTAGCATGCAGCATAGGCCCTGCGGAGCTGGGGCTGTGTAGCTGGAGAGGAGAACTGCCACTCAGCCAAGGAGGAGGAGGACAGCGAAGAGCATGTAGCAGGAGGAGAGGAGGTGGCAGGAGGCCTGCCTGCAAACCGTGGAGGTGTCACAATTTGGTCCACTGCGCCCTGCTTGCCATCGTTCACCACCAGGTTCACCCAATGGGCTGTGTACGTAATGTAGCGGCCCTGCCCGTGCTTGGCAGACCAGGCATCCGTGGTCAGGTGTACCCTTGACCCAACGCTCTTCGCAAGAGATGACACCACTTGCCTCTCAACTTCACGGTGCAGTTGGGGTATGGCCTTTCTCGAAAAATAAGTGCGGCCTGGCATCTTCCACTGCGGTGTTCCGATGGCCACAAATTTACGGAAGGCCTCAGGGTCCAGCAGCTGGTATGGTAACAGCTGCCGAGCTAACAGTTCCGCCACGCCAGCTGTCAGACGCCGGGCAAGGGGGTGACTGACCGAAATTGGCTTCTTCCGCTCAAACATTTCCTTCACGGACACCTGACTGCTGCTGTGGGCAGAGGCGGAGTGGAGGAGGAACCGCTTAAGGGCAGAGGCGGAGTGGAGGAGGGTGCCTGTGAAGGTGCAAGGGAGAAAGCGGCAGAAACAGATGATGCACCTGAAGGAGGAAGAGGAGAAGGAGGGTGACTTTTCTTTTGTGTGCTGCTGCTGCTTTTGCTCAGGTGGCCATCCCATTGCTGTTTGTGCCTTTTCTCCAGGTGCCTTCGTAAGGCACTTGTCCCTACGTGAGTGTTGGCCTTTCCACGGCTCAATTTTTGTTGGCAGAGCGAACAGATGGCTTTGGTCCGAGCTGAGGCACACACATTAAAATATTTCCACACCGCTGAGCCACCCTGGGATGTGGGCACTATGGGGACCTCAGCAGCTGATGCTGAAGGGCAAGTTGGCTGGCTGTACATAGGTGGCGATACATGGTGCCGGACTCTGCCACCAGCTGTTTCTGACGAAGAGCTGCCCCAGCTTCTTTCAGCAACTTCTCTCCTCCTACTACTCTCTGACTCCCCCTCTGAACTGTCCCCCTCTTCATCTCCTCTATTGGGAACATACAGAGGATCCCTATCATCGTCAGCATCGTAATCATCCTGCCCAGCTTCGCTTGCCTCAGAAAAATCCAAACATGCACCATCAGTAGGTCCTTCATCCTCCTTACACGTTACATCCATAGTGTTGCCGCGTAACGCAGACATATGAGCTGGTGAAAAATCATCTGGCTGTAACAACAATGGCTGTGCATCAGTGATTTCACCACTAAATAATTCTTGCGAAGTGTCAAATGCAGCGGAAGTGGTGCTAGTAGTAGCGCTGGTGGCTGAGCAAGATGAGGTGTTCTGTGTCGCTAAATACTCAACCACGTCCTGACAATCTTGGGAGGTGATGGGACGTGCCTTCTTCCGAGCACTGTACTGTGTGCCAGGTCCACACGAAATTACATTTACACGACCTCGCGCAGACCTGCCGGGTGGCCTTCCTCTGGCTCTGGCACTACCTCTTCCTCTACCTGTTTTGTCTATATCGGGTATGCACGGAGTGGTATATCACACTGCGTGCACTCACGTAAGTAGGTGGGTTCACTTAACTGCACAGGTATGCGTACTGATGCGGTGGGTTCACTGAACACAACAGGTATGCAGTGGCGGGTTCACTGAACACAACAGGTATGCAGTGGCGGGTTCACTGAACACAACAGGTATGCAGTGGCGGGTTCACTGAACACAACAGGTATGCAGTGGCGGGTTCACTGAACAGGTATGCAGTGGCGGGTTCACTGAACAGTACAGGTATACAGTGGCGGGTTCACTGAACACAACAGGTATGCAGTGGCGGGTTCACTGAACACAACAGGTATGCAGTGGCGGGTTCACTGAACAGGTATGCAGTGGCGGGTTCACTGAACAGTACAGGTATACAGTGGCGGGTTCACTGAACACAACAGGTATGCAGTGGCGGGTTCACTGAACAGGTATACAGTGGCGGGTTCACTGAACAGAACAGGTATACAGTGGCGGGTTCACAGAACAGGTATGCAGTGGCAGGTTCACTGAACACAACAGGTATGCAGTGGTGGGTTCACTGAACAGGTATACAGTGGCGGGTCCACTGAACAGAACAGGTATGCAGTGGCGGGTTCACTGAACACAACAGGTATGCAGTGGTGGGTTCACTGAACAGGTATGCAGTGGTGGGTTCACTGAACACAACAGGTATGCAGTGGCGGGTTCACTGAACAGTACAGGTATACAGTGGCAGGTTCACTGAACAGAACAGGTATGCAGTGGCGGGTTCACTGAACAGTACAGGTATACAGTGGCAGGTTCACTGAACACAACAGGTATACAGTGGCGGGTTCACTGAACACAACAGGTATGCAGTGGCGGGTTCACTGAACACAACAGGTATGCAGTGGCGGGTTCACTGAACAGGTATGCAGTGGCGGGTTCACTGAACAGTACAGGTATACAGTGGCGGGTTCATTGAACACAACAGGTATGCAGTGGCGGGTTCACTGAACAGGTATACAGTGGCGGGTTCACTGAACAGAACAGGTATACAGTGGCGGGTTCACAGAACAGGTATGCAGTGGCAGGTTCACTGAACACAACAGGTATGCAGTGGCGGGTTCACTAAACAGGTATACAGTGGCGGGTCCACTGAACAGAACAGGTATGCAGTGGCGGGTTCACTGAAAACAACAGGTATGCAGTGGTGGGTTCACTGAACAGGTATGCAGTGGTGGGTTCACAGAACAGGTATGCAGTGGTGGGTTCACAGAAAAGGTATTCAGTGGTGGGTTCACAGCACAGGTATGCAGTGGTGGGTTCACAGAACAGGTATGCAGTGGTGGGTTCACAGCACAGGTATGCAGTGGCGGGTTCACAGCACAGGTATGCAGTGGCAGGTTCACTGAACAGGTATGCAGTGATGGGTTCACAGCACAGGTATGCAGTGGTGGGTTCACAGAACAGGTATGCAGTGGTGGGTTCACAGAACAGGTATGCAGTGGCAGGTTCACTGAACAGGTATGCAGTGGTGGGTTCACAGTACAGGTATGCAGTGGTGGGTTCACAGAACAGGTATGCAGTGGCAGGTTCACTGAACACAACAGGTATGCAGTGGCGGGTTCACTAAACAGGTATACAGTGGCGGGTCCACTGAACAGAACAGGTATGCAGTGGTGGGTTCACTGAACACAACAGGTATGCAGTGGTGGGTTCACAGAACAGGTATGCAGTGGTGGGTTCACAGAACAGGTATGCAGTGGTGGGTTCACAGAACAGGTATGCAGTGGTGGGTTCACAGCACAGGTATGCAGTGGTGGGTTCACAGAACAGGTATGCAGTGGTGGGTTCACAGCACAGGTATGCAGTGGCAGGTTCACTGAACAGGTATGCAGTGATGGGTTCACAGCACAGGTATGCAGTGGCAGGTTCACTGAACAGGTATGCAGTGATGGGTTCACAGCACAGGTATGCAGTGGTGGGTTCACAGAACAGGTATGCAGTGGTGGGTTCACAGCACAGGTATGCAGTGGCAGGTTCACTGAACAGGTATGCAGTGATGGGTTCACAGAACAGGTATGCAGTGGCAGGTTCACTGAACAGGTATGCAGTGGTGGGTTCACAGTACAGGTATGCAGTGGTGGGTTCACAGAACAGGTATGCAGCCAGCCAGGAACAAGTTAAGCCTAACTAATCTTTCCCTGAGAGACAGTCTGCAGCAGCTCGCCCTACTCTCACTAACGCAGGCAGCACACGAGTGACCGTAATGGCTGCCGCTGCCTGCCTTATATAAGGGGGGGTGGGGCTCCAGGGGCTAGTGTAGCCTAATTGGCTACACTGGGCCTGCTGACTGTGATGTAGAGGGTCAAAGTTGACCCTCAAGGTGCATTATGGGGCGAACCGAACTTCCGCAAAGGTTCGCCAGCGGGACGCGAACGCGAACCACCGAAGTTCGCGTGGAACCGTTCGGCCCATCTCTAGTTACCTGGTTCTTTGCGTGAGTGTTTTATACATGTATCTGTGTATTTATCTAGTTAGCTTCTTTTTTCGCTGTGTTTGATTCACTGAGAGACACTGTTGTTCTCCTTGCACCTGTATATCACAAAATGTATGAAACACTTTTTGCCTTACATCTCTGTCTCAGTTTTTTGTATATGCTGCAAAAGTGGTAACCAGATTATTACCTGTGAAGCTTATTAGACTGGCTGATGCTCTGCCTTTCATACTGTATGAATCCCTGACCTAGAACAGGCATGCATATAACAGACAGGCAACTGACTTATAAAGTGAATGAAGATGACAGCCCCATATCTCTATAAACTTAGACTTCTTTTAAGCAAGTATTGCCAGTATACATCTATTAACCACTTTGTCCTCCTTGACGTATAAAAACGTCAAGGAGGACAGGCGCGCTCCCGCGCGCTCCCGCGGCCGATCGCGCGCGTGCACGCGCACTCCCGGCCGCGGAGTCGGTAGCCACGGAATCAATGTATCGGACTATGGAGCCCGATCATTGATTCCTCTCCCCCGCTGAAAAAGCGACAGCTTCTCTCGGAAGCTTCGCTCTTTCTGAAGCGGTGTCCCTCTAAGCGTACATTGTACGCTTAGAGGGACGTCATGTAAAAAAAATCGAGATTGCCATCTTGTGGCCAAAAAGTAAATCTACAAGTAAATGCCCAAAAACATTACAATACACCAAAATTTCCCCAAATAAAACACTTTTATATCCCACCCTCCCAAAAATGCCCACATAAAATGTTTAATAAAAAAACCCAAAAAAAACATTACTATAAAAAAAAAAACACATAAATATTTACCTAAGGGTCTAAACTTTTTAAATATCTATGTAAAGATGAAATATTTCTCTCTATTTTTTTTTTATAAGCTTGTAAATAGTGATGTATGCAAAACGGAAAAAATGCTCTTTTATTTCCAAATAAAATATTTGTCGCGATACATTGTGATAGGGACATAATTTAAATGGTGAAACAACAATAACCGTGACAAATGGGCAATAACAATACGTGGGTTTTAATTATGGAGGCATGTATTATTTTAAAACTATAATGGCCGAAAACTGACAAATAATGAATTTTTTCATTTTTTTTCTTATTCTTCCTGTTAAAATGCATTTACAGTAAAGTGGCTCTTAGCAAAATGTACCCCCCAAAGAAAGCCTAATTGGTGGCGGAAAAAACAAGATATAGATCAGTTCATTGTGATAAGTAGTGATAAAGTTATAGGCTAATGAATGGGAGGTGAACATTGCTCGGATGCATAAGCTGAAAACGACTGAGATGTTAAGTGGTTAAAAGCTGAGTAGAAAAATATGCCCATATACGAACCGGAATAAAAAGATTTTCAAGAAATCTACTGGCTGCTGAATTGGAGATCACAAACAATGTTTTGTGTCATTAACTGTATTCCATTTAGCTATTGAAAAACAACAGCACAATATAAATGTCAGGGTAGAGATGTATAAAATGTAGCATTCACATGTCTTCTGTGAATAAATGATGCCATACACTGCGGTTACTGGAAAGAGATTTCCTTGACATGTTGCTTTATTTGGTTTTAATTGACAGAGATGAATTTTGTAGAGCTTTGGTTAACTGGCTCAAAACATCATTATTCTCTCATCAGCATCTGTCATGCAGCGTGTGCTTCAAGGGAGGTCTGACTCTCTATCAGCCTCTTTCCCATTATCCAATTTTCTTCTTATTTCCAATATTCACAGTAGATTACATATGCTGGAAAATAACAATGTGCCTCCGATTCTGTGAAAGCAGGTAGTATGACCTTGGTCTGTTTAAAGGAAAACTGCACTAAAAAGGTTATGGAAGTGGCCATCTTTATTTCCTGTTAAAAAATACTTCTTGTTTAGTTATTGAAGTAATCCTTCTAACGCTGGCCAGACATTAATCGAACGTTGAAAAAACACATACATCCAGGCACATCACCTCAAGTTAGGACATTTAAATACGTTATTAGGGAGATGCTAAAGGGGGTGTTGCCAGCAAAATGGCAAAGATAGGCAAAGACAGTGTGTGAATGGTGGACATGGATAGTGCATCAGACTAGACTCACAAGGGAGCTAACAAAATATATCCATGTCCACCATGCACACACCAGCATAAGCTGTGTGCATACTGACATTGGACAATGATAGGGGGGAGGAGGGAGAGCATGGATTAAACCCTGGCCACAAGGGTCAGTTACAAGAAAAAACACATCAATCCAGGCACGTCACCTCAAGTTAGGACATTTAAATAAGTTATTAGGGAGGTGCTAAAGGGGGTGTGGCCCACAAAATAGCAAAAAGGGGGTGTTGCCATTTTGCTGGCAACACCCCCTTTAGCACTCAACTCTCATCTCCTCTCCACCAAATGTATGATGCGCATGTTCAGAAACACTGAGTCAGTCAAAATAGAATTGAAATGCAGTCGCTTCTTGTACAAATGACAAAAATTTCCATCATCTTGACCAACCAAGGGTTTTTGATCATCTGGCCGATATCAATCATTTTTGATCGATCGATTAACCAAAATGTGTATCTATTCTCCTTTGATTCAAATAGAAAGGTCTCCATTGAATTGAAAGGTGCATTGTAGAAAAAATCATTCAGTGTATGGCCAGCTTTATTCTAATAGTTTGTGATGAGTATGCTGATGAGACATTCTGACTGATGTGTAACTTAATTAATTGCAAGTTTGTTGCATATTGAAGCCAAAAATTAAAAATTAGTGTGGAATGCAAACAACTAGTAGTCATAAGAGGGACCATGTTTGCTATAGTTTGTAGAAACAGTGGTGGATAAAGACAGCAGTGGGCTCCATGTGAGTGGGCAAGAGCACAGCAAAACAAAAACAGAAATTAAAAAGTACATCAAGAAAACCATCAAAAGGATGGCCAATAAAGCTGGAAACTTGTAGACAGCTCACGTAGAAATAATTCTGTCTGTTGTGTGCACCACACGTGGAGGAAAAAGTGGCACCAGCATTGCAAGTCTGGTGAGTCTGCCCATTGAAGTCTCATGGACTTGTGTATTTATAGTGTAATACATTATGGTAGGCAAGAGGTGCTTTTTGCTTTCTGGGACAGGCATGGTGCAAAGGAAGTCTAGAGACAGTGTTTATAACTCACTAACACCACTGCACCACCTTTAACATGGGAGAACAGGGTTCGAACCCTCGGGTCACTACCTATTCAGTAAGGAGTTTAAGGCAAGACTCCCTAAGGCCTCTTGAGCACGACCCAGTGGCTGCAGCTCTTGAGTGCTTTGAGTCCAACAGGAGAAAAGCTCTAAACAAATGTTCAGATTATTATTATTACAAGCTTTATACAGGTTTTTTTTACAATGAGTACAGACAACAGATAACAAAACATAAAGAAAAACTTGCCATTAGATGGAAGACTAACTTAACTTAAACATATGTATCCGCTTTACAGGAAGCAAATCTACTGTTTGACCCAAAACAAAATAAACTGAAAAAGCACATCTCAATAATTTTTCAGCATTATGCTCATAATATATATTTTGATTGTGAGTCCAGCTCACCCAATGTATTTTCCAGAGTAGGTCTGACCTAATTAGCCTTTTATTTCTCACCTGAGGAAGAACACCAAATTCTGGAGTGCAACTTTCTCACCTGTCTCTGGGAGAACATCAGATCCTGGATCCCCGAATTTGTTAAGTGCAGGGGAGAAAAACCTGGGACATATGCAGGGGCGCGACTAGAAATCACTGGACCCCCCTGCGAAACTTTGGATCGGGCCCCTTTCCCCTGCTTTCTGCACAGGTAAACTGAGAGCCAATGTTATTCAATTGGCTAGTGCACGCTTGAATGTTTTTTCCCATGCAAATAGAATCAAACAGCAGTGAAGCACTGGGGGCATTTTCTCTATCAATTAGCTTCTGTGATAAAACGTGCATTTTGTCACACACACAGACACACATGGTGTGCAGAAAACGCATACAGAAAACAGACGAGTGTGCTCCCAGCCTCAGCTTATTACACTCACTCTGTCCATCTCTGATGGAGCAGAACTGGTTTATTTATTTATTTATTGTATTTATAAAGCGCCAACATATTACGCAGCGCTGAACATTAATTTAGGTTACAGACAATATTTAGGGGTGACATACAGCAATATGACAATACAGGAATACAAGAAAACCAGATCACACACCATAGTATGAGTACCAGGTAATGCTTAGTCAGTCACTGGATGGAGCATGGAGATTAGGCAAGTTAGGTTCACTCAGATGCATAGCATGGGTGCACAGTAATGGAGGTGCAAGATCAGGTAGGACACAAAAGGAGGAGGACCCTGCCCAAAGGCTTACAATCTAGAGGGAGAGGTAAGGACACGAAAGGTAGGGGACTAGAGTTCAGCGGTAGGTTTAGAGCACTTGTGAGGGGTAGTAGGCCAGAGTGAAAAGGTGAGTTTTGAGGGCTTTCTTGAAGATGTTGAAGGAGGGGGCTGCCCTAATGGGTGGAGGTAGGGAGTTCCATAGTGTTGGAGCAGCTCTTGAGAAGTCCTGGAGGCGTGCATGGGACTGGGTGATGCGGGGGGCGGTTAGGCGAAGTTCATTGGAAGAGCGGAGTGAGCGGCTAGGTGTGTACCTCTGAGTAAGATCGGAAATGTAGGTTGGACAGGTTTTGTGGATAGATTTGTAGGTCAGACACACTGTCTTGAATCTGATTCTGGACTGTATAGGAAGCCAGTGGAGGGATTCTAGGAGGGGATGTGCAGTGGTGGAGCGATGGGAGAAGTGGATAATTGTGGCTGCCGCATTCATGATGGACTGCAGTGGGGCTGTTCGGGTCATAGGGAGACCAGACAGCAGGGCATTGCAGTAGTCAAGGTGGGAAATTATGAGGGCATGGATGAGGAGTTTGGTGGTGGCAGAGGGGCAAAGGGCGAATCTTACAGATGTTACGAAGGTGGAAGTTGCAGGACTTTGTGAGGTTTTGGATGTGGGAAGTGAAGGAGAGTGCGGAGTCCAGGGTGACACCCAGACAGCGGGCTTGAGAGGTAGGGCGAATGGTAGTGTGGTTAACAGTGACATGCACATCTGGGAGGTTCGTGGATGGCCGGGGTGGGAAGATCATAAATTCCGTTTTGTCTAGATTTAGTTTCAGGAACCTAGCGGACATCCAGGAGGAGATGGCTGATAGGCAGGAGGAGACCTTGTCCATGGTAGTGGTGGATATGTCAGGGGTATGGAGGTAGATCTGGGTGTCATCTGCATACAGATGATAGTTAAAACCCATGGAGGAGATAACCTTGCCAATGGAGGATGTGTATAGGGTGAACAGTAGGGGGCCAAGGACCGAACCTTCGGGGACTCCCACCGAGAGGTGGTTGGGGGTGGACGAGGACTCATTGAAGGCGGTCGTGAAGGAGCGGTTGGAGAGGTAGGATGAAAGCCAGGACAGGGCGAGATCGTGAATGCCCAAGGACTGGAGGGACTGGAGGAGTAGGGGATGATCTACTGTGTCAAAAGCTGCTGACAAGTCAAGGAGGAGGAGAATGGAGTATTTACCTTCAGCTTTAGCTAAGGCAAGGTCGTTGACCACTTTGGTGAGAGCAGTTTCGGTTGAGTGGGCATGCCGAAATCCAGATTGGAGTGGGTCTAGCAGTGAGTTGGCATTTAGGTACTGGGTCAGGCATTTGTGAACCAGACGCTCAAGTAGTTTTGAGGCAAAGGGGAGGAGGGAGATAGGACGGTAGTTGGAGGGTAGCGAGGGGTCGAGTGAGGGTTTCTTGAGCAGGGGTAGTACAGTGGCCTGCTTGAAGTCTGAGGGGAAGGTGCCTGTGGATAGGGAGAGGTTGAACAGGGTAGTGAGGACTGGGGCCAATTCCGTGAAGTGAGGCTGGAGTAAATCAGAAGGGATGGGGTCAAGGGGGAAGTAGTGGTATGGGAATTCTGCAGTAGGTGGTTGACTTCCTCGGTGGTAGTAGGAGTGAAGGATGTGAGGGGAGGATAGGGTGGAGGAGGAGCTGGTTGGGAGGGGGTGGGAGGTGAAGATTGGAGATTGGATATTTCCTGGCGGATGGAGACAATTTTGTTGGTGAAGTGGGATAGCTAAATCTGTGGCAGAGAGGGAGGAAACAGAGGGGGGGGGGGGGGGGGGGGGGGTTTAAGCAGGGAGTTGAAGGTGGCAAAAAGAGCAAGGGCAGTGTGGAACTGCAGCAGGTTGGTCTTGTACTGTAGGAAATCCTGGAAGTCCTGGTTAAGTCTAGTTAAGTTCTGCAGACTTCTCCAGCATCACTTCAGTACAGAGCACTTAGGGAGGGGTAGAAAGGTTGGGGGCTGGGCGCTGTACACAAGACTCTGCTGCACAATGAAAAGGGCCTGTCTACAAATACTTGTCTGCAAAACTTTGTATGATTCATTATCAGTGGCTGAGCAGATGCATTTATTAGAACAATTGTGGGAGAGCAGAAAGCTTCTTGTCTCCGTGCCCTTAGTTGTCAGTCTCTCAGGACAGGGAAAAGAAACTTCTACCCCCACGGGACCCCGTTTCTTGTGGGCCCCCCTGCAGCTGCATCCCTTGAAGGGTCTATTGTTACGACCTTGGACATATGTACACGCACTACCTATCACTTCCTCAGACACTCTATCCCTGCAACTGACACTACAGTTTGTACACTTACGGTAGGTATATGTTGTCTTTGAGGTTTTTTTTTCACTGTGGGTCCATTATTGTAAATGTATCTCACAATAGTGTTCATATTATAGTTTTTCATATTTGTTGACTCATCTCTTTTGTAAATGCGGCAAAAGTGGTTGCAAACTTCACTGCTGTTGAAGCATGTCACAACCACTGCTTTAGTCAGCCAGCATTGGAGGGATGAGTCTAAATGCTGAAACATTACGTGGATGAGCCAGCCACAGATATAAATTGACGTTTTATACAGCACAATCATGGGAAAATTCCAATCATCTCACTATAGGGAAAGCAAGTTGATGTACATGGTGCTGGGCTGTACCTTGAAGTGTGTATCTGTAGTGAAAAAGGGTGCCCCAAATGGGTACTTAAGTAGAGAGAAGCCTCTGGGTTATCCAGAGGCTTCGCCTTTCCCTCTCCTCCTCACCGAAGGCAATCAACAAGGTGGTTAGCACAACAAGGGTGAAGAGATATAAAATAAGATAAAACTGAGTTAAAACCAAAATAAAAGCGAAAAAATAGGTGGTTTTACCTCTTAGACGACACAATCGAATTGTGAAAAGAGATCAGTTTTTATTAAGCACAGGCAACGAGTTTCGTGGGTTCATGACCACTTCATCAGGCTATTAACAGTGCCAAAAGAATCAAGCCTCTGAAGTCGGAGCGTTCCATGCTACTACGTAGGTAGGCGCTGAACTTGGGTCTGTGCAGTGCTGCTGCACTCGTTCTCGTACGGAATGGTGTCCACAAGCTTCGGAGTCAAAGGTCTCAGCACTGGAATGGCGATGCCTCTGGATTATCCAGAGGCTTTCCTCTACTGAGGTAAGTATCTGTTTTTTTCACCTACATTTCCCACAGTCTTGTTTTAAAGGGCTACCTGAACCTTGTACACAATCACATTATATCCAGTGGGGTGCGGAAGTTTGGGCAACGTTGTTAAGTGCCATGGTTTTCCTGTATAAATCGTTGGTTGTTATGATAAAAAAAGTCAGTTAAATATATCATATAGGAGACATACACAGTGATATTTGAGAAGTGAAATTAAGTTTATTGGATTTACAGAAAGTGTGCAATAATCGTTTAAACAAAATTAGGCAGGTGCATAAATTAGGGCACTTTATGTCATTTTATTGATTCCAAAACCATTAGAACTAATTATTGGAACTCAGATTGGCTTGGTAAGCTCAGTGACTCCTGACCTACATACACAGGTGAATCCAATTATCAGAAAGAGAATTTAAGGGAGCCAACTGTAAGTGTCCCTCCTCTTTTAATTTTCTCTGATGAGTAGCAACATGGGGGTCTCAAAACAACTCTACAATTACCTGAAGACAAAGATTGTTCACCATCATGGTTTAGGGGAAGGATACAGAAAGCTGTCTCTGAGATTTCAGTTAGGAACATATTGAGAAGATGGAAGACCACAGGCTCAGTTCAAGTTAAGGCTCAAAGTGGCAGACCAAGAAAAATCTCAGATAAACAGAAGCAAGGAATGATGAGAACAGTCAGAGTCAACCCACAGACCAGCACCAAAGACCTACAACATCATCTTTCTGCAGATGGAGTCACTGTGCATTGTTTAACCATTCAGCACACTTTACACAAGGAGATGCTGTATGCGAGAGTTATGCAGAGGAAGCCTTTTCTCCGCCCACAGCA
This sequence comes from Hyperolius riggenbachi, assembly GCF_040937935.1. NCBI lineage: Eukaryota > Metazoa > Chordata > Amphibia > Anura > Hyperoliidae > Hyperolius > Hyperolius riggenbachi. The sequence goes on along the minus strand of NC_090648.1, from coordinate 285,228,032 downwards.
CAAACAGAGCCACTTGAGGTATGCTAAAACACATTTGGACAAGCCAGTTTCATTTTGGAATAAGGTGCTGTGGATTGATGAAACTAAAATTGAGTTATTTGGGCATAACAAGGGGTGTTATGCATGGAGGAAAAATACCACAGCATGCCAAGAAAAACAACTGCTACCTACAGTAAAATATGGTGGTGGTTCCATCATGCTGTGGGGCTGTGTGGCCAGTGCAGGGACTGGGAATCTTGTCAAAGTTAAGGGAGGTATGCATTCCTCTCAGTATCAGCAGATTCTGGAGACCAATGTACAGGAATCAGTGACAAAGCTGAAGCTGCACCAGGGCTGGATCTTTCAACAAGACAACAACCTTAAACACTGCTCAAAACTAAGGCATTCATGCAGAGGAACAAGTACAACGTTCTGGAATGGCCATCTCAATCCCCACACCTGAATATACCGGTAATTGAAAATCTGTGGTGTGAGTTAAAGAGAGCTGTCCATGCTTGGAAGCCATCAAACCTGAATGAACTAGAGATGTTTTGTAAAGAGGGATGGTACAAAATACCTTCAACCAGAATCCAGACTCTCATTGGAACCTACAGGAAGCATTAGAGGCTGTAATTTCTGCAAAAGGAGGATCTACAAAATATTAATTTCATTTATTTTTTGTGGTGCCCAAATTTATGCACCTGCCTAATTTTGTTTAAACAATTATTGCACACTTTTTGTAAATCCAATAAATTTCATTTCACTTCTCAAATATCACTGTGTGTGTCTCCTATATGATATATTTAACTGACATTTGTTATTGTAACAACCAACGATTTATACAGGGAAATCATAATGATTAACAAGGTTGCCCAAACTTTCGCATCCCACTGTAAATATATACCCTATATTTGTTGAATACTGTAAAATAAGCACACAAAGCAGCTGCAGATGGTCATGTGAAATAGAAATAACTAGTCAACAGTTTATTAAACTGAAATGTTTGAAGTAGAACACTAGCCAGCTTCATATATGCCAGATATTTTCCATGTCATGAGATCTGTAAATCTGTGTAACTGCTCTTGTGTCTCACACTCCTCTAGCACACTAGGTAGCCTGGCAAGTGATAATTATGTTCTATTTCTTGTTCCAACTGGCTTTTCATAACAGAATGATAAGCATCCTCACGCTGCCATGTGCCTCAGCATACTTCCCACCTTAGTAAGATGATTATACAACCCCCAGTGACTTACAGTAAAATTACACTGCCAGACTGAAAAAATACAATAGAGTCCTGACAGGTTTACAGTGTATAACCTGATTCCTTATTCTCTGTTCTACTGTGCGGGGAATGTGGGCAGAGAGAATAACTACCTGTGATCTGGCTTTATTTCTAAACTTTTTAATTTTTATGAAACATGAAGTTATGTTTTCCTGGAATTAAGTTTTGTTGTATATGCATTTCTATGCTGTAGCAAGTGTTGTGACAGACACAAACTGGCTGTGCCAATTAGGCTATGCCAACTGAAAAAAGCTAGCCTGGACAAGTCCCAGAAGTCACTCAGGTAGCCGCTGAGTCAGTAAAATGACAACTGGCAAAATTTAAATGGACCTGGGTTCAAAACTCACAGATAACCAGCGGCTAATACAACATCCCAAACATAAAGAGATTGTTGGTGACACGTATCCAACAGGCATGTGGGTTAAGCAGCTCTGCCGGTGTCAAGGCCAGTCTCCTAGAGGTGTCACTGCGATAACGGTGGATAAATCCGCATTCTACACACGATATGAGCGTATCCACGACTGGAGACATGTCTGATATTGGATAAAAAAACCCACAGCAGATTTACCTGAGGTCACTTACAGGCAAAGAGCCCCTAACCTCGTAGGAAGCAGTCTGATATTGGAGGGAGGGATTCCCCCTATGCCTTTGCACACACCAAACAAGACACAGCATAAGAAGTAGTAGTCGATTAATCAGGCCATTAACCATCATATAAGGAGCTCACAAGGCTGGGCAAATACACAGAGCAAAATTTAAAGGGACCTGGGCTGAAAACTCACAGATAGCCAGCAGCTAACACAACACCTTTTTTATAAAATGTTTTCATTCATCCGGTGTTGGATATTATTTCTATATCAAAAATTGGCATATGTTGGACACTGAGCTCATCTCAACGTGAATCCTGAGAGATCTGAGCAGGTTTCTCTCCTAACAGAAACTGGTGTATAATCTGTGATCAAAGATTGGAATGAGAATTAACACCTGCAGATAATAGCAATTTCCAGATTTACAGAGAAGACATAACTGGGGAGGAGCCTGAATTCCAGAGGACATAACGACATCTGAGCTGGAGGGGTATGTATGGGAAGTGTCTGTGTATTCAAATATACATGACTTCTTAACAGGGACCCCTGTAAGAGAGCAGTAGCAGAGACATCTTCATAAAATTAAAGAGACATTTTAGACAAACACAGAGCTATATATTGATGCAGCTATCCCCCTGGTGCCCCGTGCATGTTATACATGACTTGTCCGCGACCTCTGCTTGTCCCCGCTGGCTACGGGCGCACTCTATTCTTCATACACACGTGCCACGTGGTTGCCTAGTAACATGGCCACGTATATGATGTCTGACGTCATACGCGTGCCCTTACTAGGAAACCATGTGAGGTGCATGTGTATGTAGAACGGAATGTGCCTGGAGCAGCGGAGGACAAGCAGAGGCCATGGACAGGTAATGTATAACAAGCACGAGGCACTGGGGGGACACTTAACATTAGAGGGAAAGCGCCGGGGGTTTAGTCACGTTTGTAGATCGTCCTGAAATTGCACGCCGATACCACCCCGCACCCGATTGAGCAAATCAGCCCAACATGTTGCAGCATGCGCGATCGAGTTTGTGACCAATTTCGGGCATGCACTAGGCGACACCGATTTTTATCCTATTTGATTATAGTAATTGAATCGGATGGTCAATCGGCCACCACGTCGCCTGATGTATGGCCACCTTAAGATATATTACCTGCATTTTATATGCAATTAGCCAAAGCATAGGCCAATAGAGGAGAACCTTTAACTTGTAAGTTTTGTTTTCACTTTATATTTTCTTTATCATTACTTATAATAAATAGCTTCAGTGGCATAGCAATAGGGGTTGCAGAGGTAGCAACAGCATCGGGGCCCTTGGGCCTCACGGGGCCCTTCCTCAACCAAAGTATTAGCTGTCCATTGGCCCTGTGGTGGTAATAATCCCTTCTATAGATACTTTGAATAGTAGTAATCATTAATAAAACTGTTCCCCATCCCCTTCTTGCTCCTTTAATACTGTGGATAACCTTGGCAGGTTTTGTTGCACCGTATCAAGTGTTACCTTACCTATAGAGTGCTTGGGGGGCCCAGTGTAAAACTCGCACCGGCGCCCATAGCTACGCCACTGAATAGCTTTACTTCAACTGATAAAAAATGATATTTGTAACAATGAGATTTGTAACAGTCACGTGGGCTTCATCAGGGCAGGTGTAGCTGATGAGTTTTATGCTAACAAGGGACACTGATTTTTATGGTTTAAATGGTTTTGTACTATACCGGGTGCTTGCTGATTCCATATGTTGTCGTTATTGATGTCCAAAATTATTTTACTTATACGCCAGACTGAGTGGTAATTTAAAATAGTGAAGTCTGCTTGAGTATGTTCCATCTTGATAAGGAGGGTCTGGTGAATATAAATATACCCCCCAGGCATTTTTCCAATGCCAGTGTACTTAGAATTATTACCCTGACAGGTGCAGGCCAAATTCCCGTAAGGGTCCAACAATGAAGAACTGGTTGCATGGAGACTTTCTGAAATAAATGTCCTGCAGCAAAAAACAGCACAATAAACAAAACGAATGGCAAATTCCCGGGATAAATGCAGCAGTGCAGTCCATGGACAGTCTAGTAAGACCATATATGGAGCTTATGTATCTGTCTGTTGGGGCAATATACCCTTCCACAGGCTGCAGTACAGTCTACTCTATACAATTCACACTGGATTGTCCGCTCATCACAGGTACTAAGGAACACTGGAAATTCTTGATACAAAAAACATGAATTGTCTCAGTACTGTATTGTGTTTGTAAGGGATTTTATGCAGGCATTCATTGCCAGATAATATTCTTCCTGCTTGAAAGGGATTAAGATGTGTGCTATATTAAAATGATCAAAGCTGCTCATTGAATTAATTGTAAATCTTGTTTACTGCTTAGCACTGTGAAATTTGAGAAAGCAGTAAAGACTATAATGCCACCTAGTGGTAAACATTGTTATAAACCCAGGCTATATTATTTACATTCCCTATATTTGCTTTGTAAGTATCATTTTCAGTTTTCCAGGAAGATAAATAAGAAATAATGAACCATTTCACTTCAAAATACAATAAACAACATAGCTGTGCAACGACAAACACATTACAACGTCCACTGGCAATATAGTTCAATTAAGCCCAAGGTCTCTGTATGGGCAACGTCCACAAATCACCATACACCTTTCCATTTGTCTGGATAGCTTGTGTCATTGCAACCACCTAGCTCAGTGATGGCTAACCTTGGCACTCCAGCTGTGGTGGAACTACAAGTCCCATGAAGCATTGCAATACTCTGACAGTTCTAAGCATAATTTGGGGAGGCAGAGTATTGCAATGCTTCATGGGACTTGTAGTTCCACCACAGCTGGAGTGCCAAGGTTAGCCATCACTGACCTAGCTGAATAGACTTAGTGGTTACCAAATACTCCCCCTCCCCCCCCCCCCAGTAATTGTTCATGTCTACACACAAATATTGTCTGTTCAATATTTGTTATGTTAAACTAAAGTTATCATTTTGGAGCTGCTGAATGAACTTTTTTTTTACAATAATTACTCTGGGAGCTTCCACCAGAAAATTCCCTGAGCTGGGGTAGTAGGAGGAGTATGAGGATTCTTTCCAGAAAAGACCATTGGCTGGTGGAATGACAGGTAGGTGACAGACCAGTTGGCAGACATTGAGTAGACCACTAGGATAGACACAATTCTGTTCAGGACACACTGGACTGCTAATAATACAAATATAAAGTAGCATTTTAAAATAAACTTAGAAAATAAGTTTGATATAATGTTTTAATTTAATTATTAACATTAACCTGAATTCAGGAACACTTTTGCTAAAAAAGAGTCTATGAAGGAGTTCACCTTAAAGGGATACTGTAGGGGGGTCAGGGGAAAATGAGTTGAACTTACCCGGGGCTTCTAATGGTCCCCCGAAGACATCCTGTGCCCGCGCAGCCACTCACCGATGCACTGGCCCCGCCTCTGGTTCACTTCTGGAATTTCAGACTTTAAAGTCTGAAAACCACTGCGCCTGCATTGCCGTGTCCTCGCTCACGCTGATGTCACCAGGAGCATACTGCGCAGGCCCAGTATTGTCTGTGTCTGCGCAGTACGCTCCTGGTGATATCAGCGGAATTGAGGACATGGCAACGCAGGCGCTGTGGTTTTCAGACTTTAAAGTCTGAAATTCCAGAAGTGTACCGGAGGCGGGGCCAGAGCATCGGTGAGTGGCTGCGCGGGCACAGGATGTTTGCGGGGGACTGTTAGAAGCTACGGGTAAGTTCAACTCATTTTCCCCCGACCCCCCTACAGTATCCCTTTAAAAACTCAATGCCACACTTGATTTTTATTTACAGAACTCAGGCTGTTATGAGAAAATGAGTGTCTCACCTGTGAATGTCTGAGCTAGTCCACACTGTTGTCACATTCCCTTACATTGCAGACACTGTCCAATATAAATAATTAAATAATTAATAAAAGGCCCTCTAAATTACTTTTCCCCTATGGCCCTTTTAGTAGGTATTATTAATCTAACAGCTCTGACAGGTTTTGGACTAGTCCATCTCCTCATAAGGGATTCACAGGAATTCCTTTATTTTGAGGGTAACCAAGTTATTAGATCATGTTGATCTGAGGCTGTGGGAGGCAGATTCCACAAATCTTGAGCTGAGTTTTGATTCCTGAAGTTAAATTCCCCATCAGTCCATACTGCGCAAACAGTGGAAAATAAATCAGAGCTATTCAGACCAGCCCTCCCTACCCTCAGTTGTAATGACTGTGGTTGCTTTGTTGACAAGTGCTCACCTCTGATGACAAGAATCAGGATTTAGTTTAAGCCAGCTGTCATTCATCCACTACTGAAGCTTGGCTAAAAACGCATTTATTTTTTGGAGTAGGGTCTATCACACCAGGTTTCATTAGATATAGCTGGGAGTCGTAGCAGTGATATGTATGGGGCAGGAAAGGCCTCAAGGATACCTTTTGTGTTCTGCCAACAAAAGAGTTGAACAAATGGAGAACTAAACCATTAACTCCTGCGCTACTCTTGCAGTCTGTTAAGCAAGATTTTATCTGTATCAAAAGACACTGAGAGAACAAGCAAAACCAGCATCTGTTTATTGCTTTAATCAAATCATTGCAGATCAGGATGACGGCTGTTTTGCAACTGGGATGCTTCTTTAAAATGTAGTTTGCTAAGAGCTTGGCTTCAAGCTGGAGACAGTGGCAGCTCACCACTTGGGCTTACCTGGGCTCAAGCCTCAGCTGACATTTTGTGAGCCCTCTAAAAGCCCCCCCCCCCCCCCCAACCAACCCCCCACAGCGGCAGAGCAGGAGAGGAAGCAGCGCAAGAAGGAGGGGCAGCAGGGACAGTGGCGGGGAGGGGGGCCAGAACAGCCCCTCCCACACCTGGGTCCCATCCATCTGCTTCTCTCCCCCTCCATATATGCCGCCGCAGCAGGTGGGCGGGCAGAGAATTACTCACCTCACTTTTGCGTTCCAAGCGCTGGAGCCCAACGTCACTGTTGCCACAGGTCTCCGCCTTCAAAGCTGCCCAGTGTGCTTCCTGATTAGTGGAAGCACAGTGAGCGGCATTGAAATCGGAGACCTGTGGCGATGGTGACACTGCGCTCCAGCGCTTTGGAATGCAGAAATGAGGTAATTCTCTGCCCGCCTGCTGCTGCCGCATAGATTGAGAGGAAGAGAAGCAGATGGATGGGACCCAGGTGAGGGAAGGGAGGGTTCTGGCCCCCCTCCCCGCCGCTGCCTCTCCTTCTTGCGCTGCTTCCCCTCCTGGAGCAACTTAAATAACTAAACTGGGGGCAGCTATACTAACTTCACCGAGGGCAACTATACTAGCTACACTGGGGGCAACTATACTATCTATACTTCGGGCAACTATACTAGCTACACTAGGGACAACTATACTACCTATACTGGGGGCAACTATACTACGGGCAACTATACTACCTATACTGGGGGCAACTATACTACCTATACTGAAGGCAAATATACTAGCTGCGGGCAACTATACTACCTACCTATACTGGGGACATCTTTATTACATATACTGGGTCAACTATGCTAACTATACTGGGGCAGCTATATTACCTATACTGGTGACACCTATACCTGGCTTTACCTGACGTGATGCGCTTAGTATGCAGCACTCGCTCCTGTCCTTTTTTTGGAGGGTGGGGGGTGCCCCTGTGAGCCCTGCCTGCCAACCATTGTGCCTCTTTTGATTCCCCCAAAAAATCTAAAGCTGGAGATAGCTGGCACTGGCTGGAGATAGACAGCCTTTCCAATAACTTTCCCCAGTGAGGTCAAGACAGGTCTGTAGCTGTTTATAGCATCTGGAAATAAGGCTGGTTTCTTGAGTAGTACCCGGATGATTGCTTCTTTTTAGACAGGTAGGAATCTCCCTGCTTAAAAGGAACAGTTTTGTGAAATGTACCAACTAGGTTGGAATGTACCAATGTCCCTTTCACAGCCTCACAGGGAGAGCATATTTGTGTCAGAATTCTACCTATATTTTGTGTCCATACTTCCAAACTTTTGGAGCCCGAAAAAAGGGTCACTAAGATACATCCCTGCCACACATTTAGACGCACCCTAATTTTACATGTGGCACACCCTCCCAGTTCCCCAGTGTCTAGTGGTCCCCCTCCCTTCCCCATACATTTCTTTGGTGTCTAGTGGTCCTTTCCCTCAGTTTCTTGTTGTCTAGTGCCTCCTCCTTTCACTATATTGTTCCCTGGTGTCTAGTGGCTCCCCCTCGCTCATAGAGATCCCTGGTGGTTTCCCTTCCCTCGCTTATACGGCTCCCTGGTTAGTAGTGGTTCTCCCTCCCTTATACAGTTCCCGGATAAACATCTGGATCTCCCAATGTCCCTCCCTTTCCTGTAAGCAGAGATCAGTGCAGAGAGTGAGGCTTGGTAAGTTATTTACCTCTCCTCACGTTTCCAGCACCGCTCAATTGGTCACACGCGGAGCTGGCTGTAATGACAGTCCTCAAGTCCCAATGCCACTCATTCAGTACTGGGACATGAGGAGAGGGAGGAAGGGGGAGAAATACCATGCCTCCCAAGCCAGCACAGTCCCTGCAACATTGGGATGATTGTGAGGCATGTGTGTCCCCTGCTAGTGATCGGGAAGCTCTGCAGGTCCATTGAAAATGGAGAAGCGAGTGGTAAAGCAAATCCATTCATACCTCTCAACTTTTTGAGATGAGAAAGAGGGGCACTTAAGCCACGCCCCTGCCACACCCCTGATCACGACCCTATCACACCCCTAGCCATTTTAAACATAGTAAGTAATCAATTTAAAGGATGGGAATAAGGTTTAGAGTCAAACACATTTTTTAGTAGAGAAATATATATATTTACATAGAAAGAGGGACAAAGTCCTGAAAGAGGGACAAATGAGTAGGAAAGAGGGATAGAGGGACAGGGCTCCCAAAAAGGGACAGTCCCTCCAAAACAGGGACAGTTGCGAGCTATGTCCATTGATAAGTAAAATTAGCCAGCTTTTGTAGTTTAACACCATGTGTATTTATGTAGTCTTGTTACATAAAGAATGTCTTATGTATTCATGTATATAATTAAAAAATACCTTGTCACTGATATCAGAAAGAATTTAGAAGAAAAAACAGTTTTATAATTTAGACTGCTCCTCTCTATCATCTTTAGTTATCCTTCCATATAACATTTGAAAATAAGAAATATATCAATTTTAAATTATATAAATATTTAGAATCTATAAAACACATTTCCAGTAGAGAAATACATATGTATATTTACATAGATCTGTACATAATTCATGAACGAGGGACATATGAGGATAAAAGAGGGACAGGGGAATCTGGTTTTCAAAGAGAGACCGTCCCTCCAAAAAGAGGACAGTTATTGTTGTTTCTCTAATGCTATCTTATACACTATGCAGTGGTGTAGCTAAGGATCTGTGGACCCCAATGCAAGTTTTACAATGGGGCCCCCACAAGCACTCTATACATAACAATTGATACAGTGCACCAAAACCTGCTAATGGCAACTACAGTGTCAGAGGTGCAAGAAGGGGATGGGGAACACGTTGTTAATGATTACCACTATTCAAAGCATCTATAGAAGTGATTATTATGAGCACAGGACCAATAGAGAGCTAATACTGCAGTTGAGGGAGGGCCCTTCGGGGCCCCTCTAGCCCTGATGCGGTGGCTACCTCTGCAACCCCTATTGCTACGCACCTGACAGTATGTTCTCTGGACTCTCCTACATGTGGGGAAAAGGAAGTGAGTGGGGATATCAGGGTAGCAAGGAAACGATACTCGGCAGTATAAATAGAAAGAGCGTGTTATGTCTGATGACACAATACCGCTGTAATGTCTGATTGCACTGCCTCAAAGCTGCCCTCCATAGCAGACATGCGCAGACACTACTTCCTCATTCTGTGGAGATCACTTCCTCATTCCCCAGAGGGAAGGCAGCACAATCAGACATAGCACAGCTCAGACTGTGCTTCTGCACAGCTGCCCTCCAATGGTAATTAATCTGCAGCACTTCCTTGCTGTGAATGGGGTCTATTGTAATGCGCTGAAGGTGGCTGATTGTAGGAGAAGACAGGACAGGACATTAGGTTAATTTGCAGGGCAGGCAGCCATCAGGAGTGCTTGATTAGAATACTGAGGAGTAATCCAATCAGCCTTCTACCTGCTGTTATACCCTCTTGACATAAATATTTAAAAAGTTCAGTCCCTAAGGTAACTATTTATGTTTTGTTTTTTTTATTGCATTTTTTTTTTTTCATTACAAAAAAAAATAATTGGGGAGTGTGGGAGGTAATGAGTTAATTTATTGTGTAAAACGACTGTATTTGTATTGTAAAATGCTTTAGGGTGTAGTTTTACTATTTGGCCACAAGGTGGCCACAGTGAGTTTGTTGTCATGTGACCTGTAAGCGTCCGGAAGGACGCTTACAGGAAGCAGTACGAGGCTGGGAAAATCACAATGGTCTCGCTGTTTCTAATAGAAGCAGCAGATCATTGTGGGGGTTTAAAATACAGTGCTTTGCAAAAGTATTCGGCCCCCTTGAAGTTTTCCATATTTTGTCATATTACTGCCACAAACATGAATCAATTTTATTGGAATTCCACATGAAAGACCAACACAAAGTGGTGTACACATGAGAAGTGGAACGAAAATCATGCATGATTCCAAACATTTTTTACAAATCAATAACTGCAAAGTGGGGTGTGCGTAATTATTCAGCCCCCTTTGGTCTGAGTGCAGTCTATGTCCATAGACATTGCCTTATGAGTGCTAATGACTAAATAGAGTGCGCCTGTGTGTAATCTAATGTCAGTACAAATACAGCTGCTCTGTGCCGGCCTCAGAGGTTGTCATAGGACTAGTGCACACCAGAGCGGTTTGGCTGCGTTTAGCGATCCGCTTGCGGATGTGGAAATGCTTGGGTAATGTATTTCAATGGGCTGGTGCACACCAGAGCGGGAGGCGTTTTGCAGAAACGCATACTCCCGGGCTGCTGCAGATTTTGGATTGCGGAGGGGTTTCTGCCTTCAATGTAAAGTATAGGAAAAACGCAAACCGCTCTGAAAAACGGCAGTTCAGAGCAGTTTTGCAGGCGTTTTTGTTACAAAAGCTGTTCAGTAACAGCTTTACTATAACAATATATGAAATCTACTACACCAAAAACGCTTCACAAAACCGCAAAATGCTAGGTGAAACGCTACAGAAAAATAAGAAAAAGCGTTTCAAAATCTGCTAGCATTTTGCGGATCTGCTAGCGGGTTTTGGTGTGCACCAGGCCTAAGAGAATCTTGGGAGCAACAACACCATGAAGTCCAAAGAACACACCAGACAGGTCAGGGATAAAGTTATTGAAAAATTTAAAGCTGGCTTAGGCTACAAAAAGATTTCCAAAGCCTTGAACATCTCACGGAGCACTGTTCAAGCGATCATTCAGAAATGGAAGAAGTATGGCACAACTGTAAACCTACCAAGACAAGGCTGTCCACCGAAACTCCCAGGCCGAAAAAGGAGAGCGCCGTTTGGAAATGTAGTCAAGAGGCCCATGGTGACTCTGGACAAGCTGCAGAGATGTACAGCTCAGGCGGGGGAATCTGTCCATAGGACAACTATTTGTGTGCCTACAATGCTTAAAGGACACCTGAACTGAAAAAAAAATGACATACTTACCTCAGTAGTGGTAAGCCTGTAGGTATATGATTCAGAGGTTTCCCAAATCCTTCTGCAGCCCATTGTTAAAGCGCTGCTTCTCTCTATACCTATTGTACTTGCACTGGTTAAATAGGTTTTTACTAGTCCCTCTCCTGGATATGGATGAACGCATGTGCAGTATGTCCTAACTGGGCATGTGCGAGTAAGGTCCCAGAAGAACTCTGCCATGCACATAGGAACAAAGTGCTTGTGCACTGAGGAAAAAAGTGGACAAGTGGCTTTGTTCTACTGGGCATCTGTAGACCTTCCCTGTACATACCCAGTCAGAATGCACTTGTCCACAGCTGGAAACACAGCTGAAAGAAAAGTCCCGATAAGTGGCGTAGGAATAGAGGGATCCTGCGCTGGAACAGTGGGTTGTAGAAGGGTGCTGTGAAACCTCTAGACCAACCCGAGGCTTTCCACTACTGAGCTAACTATCTATCCCCACACAACCTCCACCACACAAACCCACCACACTTTTGAAGGATAGCTTGTGGCAGATCAACTTTCGATATCTATTGTACTAACACAGTCATAAAACATAAATTGGGATTCCATCAAACTAAGTCTCCAATGTTGGAAACCACGTTGTGGAATTACTACTACTCCACATAGAAGTCCATGGAAGCTAGTACATTTTTTTAAACAATATTTTTTATTGAAGAATAGCAGGTAGAAAAGACCAAGTCTCAGTAGCAGTGCAGGCTCAGTGCCTGTGAGCAGCTCTGACCCTAGCAGACAAAGGGCTCGATTCAGTAAACCGTGCTAAGTGTTAGCACGCCTGTGAAAAGCCCTATATCATGCCTAAAGTTAGTTTAGGCATGATAAATTCACATCTAAAGACTTTAGGCGTGATAACTAGGGTGCTAACTGGGTTAGCACCCTTTACTAAATTCACATCGCGCGCACAGTCTCGCACGCAAAACTTTGCACGCGCACCGCGAAAACAGCGCACCCGATGCGCCTATAAGGTCGCATTGGGTGCGACCTTAATGTCGCACCATGTGACGTTAAAGTCGCACGCTATGCGACCTTAGAGGCGCATCAACGCACCGTTTTCGTCGCACCGTGATGTGACATTTTGCACACACCGCGCTGTGGGCACGCAAAGTTTTCAGTGTGGGACTTTGCGCGCGATGTAAATTTAGTAAACGGTGCTGACCCAGTTAGCACCCTAGTTATCATGCCTAAAGTCTTTAGGCGTGCTAACTGGGTTAGCACCAGTTACTGAATCAAGCCCAAAATGTTTCTTCGCCAAAAAGATTAGAATTAATTGACATCCATGATACACCCATCTATCCATCATATCTTAGTAATGGAGAACTCTGAGCTGGGGGATGTCCTGTGATATTTACAAAGATGACATTTCTATGGGACAAATGCAAACAGGATAACTATAAATGAAATAGAGTAAAGGGACATGTTTTTATTGTAATAACAGATTGTAATTCTATTTTAATGCACAATTGTATGCAGATAAGATTTGGGCACATCAGATACACTTCCTGTTGTGTTTGATTTGTCTATTTCAGAGCTGCACACAATTTGCAAGCAAACCAAAGTCATTTGCATCTCACTGACCATATTCAGAGAACAGTGAAGAGCTTAAAAAGAACCTTATGGGCCCATTCACACTAGAGCGTTTTGCCACGATTTCGGCAAAACGCTCAAACGCTAGCGCTCTATAAAAGCTCTAGTGTAATAAAATCCTATGGGCCCGTTCTTACTTGGGCGATTTGCGCTAATCGCCGCAAATCGCCCCAAAACGGCCAAACACGCAAAACACAAACGCCTGCACCATTTTTAGGCGATTTCCTGGCGATCTAGTTTCAGTGCTATAGAAGCGCTAAACGCGATCGCGGAAAAAACGCCGCAGTGTTCAGTGATTTTTCCCGCTGAAAAATGACTCATGCAACCGCCGGTGTTTTGCACTTTCAAGTGTGAATGGGCCCTAACTAAAAAAAAAAGAAAGTTTACTTGGGGCTTCAACCACCCTCCCACAGGCGTACCGTGCCCGCGGTGTGCCGAACTAATCCTCCAGTCCCCCGCCGCGGCTTAGCTTCGATACTGCTGACTGGTCAGTCAGCGGGCCACTGCACCTGCGTGGCCCATGGCCGTGCGCATCCTCGTATGCGTTCATGTTGTGATATCAGATAAACATTCAATACTGATTATCCCATTGTACCACTCAATATTTAAAGGAAACCCGAGGTGAGAGGGATATGGAGGCTGCCATATTTATTTCTTTGTAAACAATGTCAGTTGCCTGGCAGCCCTGCTGATCTTCTGGCATAAGTAGTGTCGGAGTCAAAACCCTGGAACAAGCATATGGCTAATCCAGTAAGACCTGAGTCAGAGCACCTGATCTGCTGCTTGCTTGTTCAGGGTGTATGGATAAAAGTATTAGGGCTGCCAGGGAACTGGTATTGCTTATTAGGAAATAAATATGGCAGCCTCCCCATATCCCTCTCACCTCGGGTTCCCTTTAATCATATTTTAGCAAATGTAGATCTGAATGCTGCTACCTCTAACTTGGTATAGCTCAATGCAGTACAAAGGCTATGTAGCCGTAAATACCCTTCCTCCACCTAGCCTAATTGATGAAATAATAGACTTTTCTGATCGAGTCTCCAGCAAAAAACCATTTAGGCAGGGCACACACGTCAAATCATGAATGCTTTGTGTCAATGTGGCGGTTTCTGTTTTCAACGCCTTCAGCTGCCCATGGAAAAAAAGGCAAAAAAGATTGGCATGGGGATCACCACAGCAGTTGCTATAGGGCCCATAGCCAAGCGGTGCCTGGTGATATCATCCGGCAATAAGAGGGTCCGCTGTGGGCCTCATGGAGACCTGTGGTGGGCCCTCTGAAGTGCAGAGTAGCCAGCAGAGTGCTGAAGAGAAGTGACATACCTCTCTGGGCTCTACCTTCCTTGTAGCGTCCTCGTGACATCATATAGGTTATATGACAAGGGTGGACATTGTAATCATAGAGATTTGTACGCATGGGGAAGGTCGATCATAAGTGGAGCCCGGAGAGGTACGTCACTTCCTAGCGGCTCTCTGCTCACTACTTTGCATATGGGAATGGGGGGGGGTGTTAATACTCAAAATTTGGTCTGGACGGGTACACTTTAAAAATCAGGCTCAGAATCACTAACTCAGCATAAACATTTCCATAAAACAATTTTATTATCAACTATGCTACACACTTCTGCAGGTTGATGCTTTGCCCGTATGCACACCTCACACACAGAGCTGCTTTTCTCGCTTCCTATATGTCCATTAGCATTCTCTTACATGTACACTAATTCCCCCTGCCCTTAGGCAATTAGCTCCATCACGTGTACTCTTGCCACCGCAGTGGGATGCCACCAGGACTGTGGAGTCAGAGTCGTGGAGTCTAAGCAATTTTGGGTGCCTGGAGTCGGAGTCGGGAAAAAATGCACCGACTCAGAGTCCTAATGAATTTAAACTGTAATTAAAATAGAAAATATAAAATGTTCTATTTCTCAGATAATAGTCATAAATCATTTAGATATACAGTAATAGCTGTGCTTAGTCCACAAAAATGAAATAAACCAATCAAAAAATAGTTACTTGTGCTGCAGTCCCCACATTTTAAAAGATATACATATTTGATTGTGACTGTATATATGATGTGTACACAGGAATATCTTATATATGTTACGGCCAGAACCCGAAGTTTGGCCACTTCTAGTTCTGGCCGGCCACTTCGGGTTCTGGCCGGCCAATTTGCGAAGTGGCCGCTGCGCTGCGGCCAATGTTAGAAATGGATTGTTTACTCTGATATTAATGTATCTTCTGGCCGCAGCGCAGCGGCCAAACGTATAACTACTTAGTTAATTTGTTGCAATTAAGCCGGCGGCAATGTAACAATTCAAGCCGCCGGCTTTTTATCTGCCTCTCTCTCTCTCCTCTTATGGCCAGCCGGCGGGGGACACGCGAGTCCCCCAGAGTCGTTCGTCGCAGCAGGGGCAGCAGAGCGGGGAGGCTGCAGACATTGCTTCTGCCACCACCCGCTCTGCAAGAACGGCAGGCTTCCCTGCCGCGACGAACGACTCCGGGGGGACACTCGTGTCCCCGCCGGCTGCCCATAGGAGAGCGAGAGAGGCGGGGGGAAGGAGGAGAGAGAGGCGGGGGGGGGGGGGGGGGGGAGAAGGAGAGAGAGGCAGATAAAAAGCCGGCGGCTTGAATTGTTACATTGCCGCCGGCTTAATTGCAACAAATTAATACGTTTGGCCGCTGCGCTGCGGCCAGAAGATACATTAATATCAGAGTAAACAATCCATTTCCAACATTGGCCGCAGCGCAGCGGCCACTTCGCGCATTGGCCGGCCAGAACCCGAAGTGGCCGGCCAGAACTAGAAGTGGCCAAACTTCGGGTTCTGGCCGTAACATATATACTAAATAACATCTCTGCTGTAAGAATAAAGCCTGATGTGTAGCTGTGTCACTAATAGAGATGGTCAATGAGATGCTAATAATTGCATTGATGCTGGTTTATGCAAATGTATGCACTCCCTTTGCTCATGAAATCAAATAATTTGATAAGTTGTTAAAATTTGGTTTGGTGACTACGAATTAAAGGGTACCTGAGACAGATGAGATTAAAGTTTTATACATACCTGGGGCTTCCTCCAACCCCCCTTTAGGCTAATCAGTCCCTCGCTGTCCTCCTCCGCCACCTGGATCTTCTGCTGTGAGTCCCGGTAATTCAGCCACTCAGCGCAGTCCAGGCCACATACTGCTTCCACAGCCAGGAGCATTCTGCACCTGCGCAATAGTGCTGCGCAGGTGTAGCACGCTCCCAGCGGTGGAGTGTGTGCATGCGTACTACGCCTGATTGGCTCAAGTACCTGGACCCATAGCAGAAGATCCAGGTGGCAGAGGAGGACAGCGAGGGACTGATTAGCCGGAATGGGGGCTGGAGGAAGCCCCAGGTATGTATAAAACTTTAATTCCATCTGTCTCAGGTGTACTTTGTTACACAGTAGTACTATACTCTACATATGCACTCCCCACAAAACTGCAGGGAATCCACTGAGAATGTTGTGCACTTTGAACACAGAGGTGTTGTCTGTCGCCCATAAACCTGGTTCAGATTGTACATGAAGAATGTGTGATGGAGGAAGAATCTCCTCATTCTCCTGCAGAGTACCTGCACATCACTCTTACATGTACCCAAAGTTACATTGCCTAAGGCCTGATCCATGTTCAGATTGTGCATGAAGAATGTGTAATAGAAGAAGAATCCCCTCATTCCTCTGCAGAGTACCTGTACATCACTCTTAAGATGGCCACACACGATACAATAAAATTATCCGATTTTACGCCAATTCGAAAAAATCTAAAGCTTTTTTTTCATTCGATGGAAAAATCCGATCGGATTTCCAGTTTTCTTCGATTTTTATAGATCCGGAATGCCAGATATTTTTCTTCAATCTTTCTAAAGATTGTATGGTGTGTGGTAGATTGCCAATTTATTAATACACCCTAGCAATTTTCTCAGAGTTTCCAATCATTTTTATCATAATCGGGGAAAAAATTGAACATATGTGTGTGGTACATTGGTCATATTTTTGAAATGTTACAATCAGTCAGAAAAATTTATTGCAATTCTTAAATTGAACAGATATTTAAAAAATTGATGATGTGTGGCCACCTTTACATTTACCCACAGTTACATTGCGTAGGGCCTGATCCATGTTCAGATTGTGCATGAAGAATGTGTAATAGAGGAAGAATCCCCTCATTCTCCTGCAGAGTACCTGCACGTCACTCTTAAAGGATACCCGAACTGACATATGACATGATGAGATAGACATGTGTATGTACAGTGCCTAGCACACAAATACCTATGCTGTGTCCCTTTTTTTCTTTCTCTGCCTGAAAGATTTAAATATCAGGTATGTAAGTGGCTGACTCAGTCCTGACTCAGACAGGAAGTGACTACCGTGTGACCCTTACTGGTAAGAAATTCCAACTATAAAACACTTTCCTAGCAGAAAATGGCTTCTGAGAGCTAGAAAGAGGTAAAAAGGGGAATTTCTTATCAGTGAGGGTCACATTGTAGTCACTTCCTGTCTGAGTCAGGACTGAGTCAGCTACTTACATACCTGATATTTAACTCTTTCAGGCAGAGAAAGAAAAAAAAGGAACACAGCATAGTTATTTGTGTGCTAGGCACTGTACATAAACATGTCTATCTCATCGTGTCACATGTCAGTTCGGGTATCCATTAAGGTGGCCACATCATACAATTTTTTAAATATCTGTTCAATTTAAGAATTACAATCAATTTTTCTGACTGATTGTAACATTTCAAAAATATGACCAATGTATCACACACCTATGTTCAATTTTTCCCCAATTATGATAAAAATTATTGGAAACTCTGACTAAATTGCTAGGATGTGTATATTAATAAATTGAAAATCTAACACACACCATACAATCTTTATAAAGTTTGAAGAAAAATATCTGGAATTCCGGATCGATAAAAATCGAAGAAAATGGGAAATCCGATCAGATTTTTCAGTCGAATGAAAAAAAAAGCTTACGATTTTTTCCAGGAGATCCGATCGTTTTTATCGAACTTCCGTGAAATTGGATCATTTTATTATATCGTGTGTGGCCACCTTTACATGTACCCACAGTTACATTGCCTAGGGCCTGATAGATGTTTTTTGTTCCTGTCTGTACCTTTTACAAGTACTCTTACCAAGGACTAGTTTTAGTCTATGACTAAAAGTATTAAAGGCAGAAGATCAGCCAAAATAGCCAGGTAACTGGTATTGTTTAAAAGGGAATAAATATGGCAGCCTCCAAATCCCTCTCACTGCAGTTGTGTTTTAAAATTCCTAAGCGATGGCAGTTAAGAGATGCATTTTATGTTACATACTTTCAATCAACAAGATTGCAATATGCAGAGGAGTCTGAGTCTGAGGAATCAGAGTCGGAGGATTTTTGTGCAGACTCCACAGCCCTGGACGCCACAGCTAACAGCTCATTGGTAAATGTGAATGAGTGGAACGCCGCGCCCCCTTCATCCCTTCACGTCTACCCGATGTAGGATAGGAAGCACTCTCTGCAGCAAGCCTGTGCAGCTTGAGCAGCTTAAAACTACGGCATCTGCGCATGTACTAAACCACCATAGAAGTCACGCGAGTCTGTAACTACACAATTTTCATACTGCGCATGCGCAGCAGTGTGATCTTTAGGGCAGCGTGATCAGACACAACACCGGAAATTGCCAGCAGCAGCACCAAGTGCTATATCCTGTATGTTATGATTAGATTATTGTGCATTTATATTACAGAGCACAATACACAATAAACTGCATGAAAATTGTGAATAAAGGGAAAAGCAATACTGACACACCAGCAGTATTTGCATGCTTGTTCAGGGGCTGTGGCTAAACGTATTAGAGGCAGAGGATCTGCAGGACAGCCAGGTAACTGGTAATGCTTAAAGAGACATTGAAGTCTCTTAAAAATCATCTTTTTATTATAAAATCCTGTGTAATATAATAGCCCTAAGTAAACCGCCGCATTCCCGCCACTGAAATCTATCTAAATCCCCCCTCCCTCTCCCCTGCAAAATCCACGATTTTCTTGGTCGTGGATTTTGCTGCACTCTTCGTGTGAGGCAGAGCTATAAGCTGCAGCCCTGCCTCACACACGTCTGTCAGCGACGAATCTCCGCCTCCCCCCGCCCCTCTCAGTGAAGGAAGACTGAGAGGGGCGGGGGAGAGGCGGCGATCCGGGCTGACAGACGCGCTGAGAGGCAGAGCTGCAGCTCATAGCTCTGCCTCACATGGAAGCGCTGCCCGGATTGCCCCCCGAGGAGTTAGATCTATTTGGCTGCAGTAGTGTCTGAATCCCACCAGAAACAAGCATGCAGCTAATCTTGTCATATCTGACAATAATGTCAGAAACCCCTCATCTGCTGCATGCTTGTTCAGGGTCTATGGATAAATGTATTAGAGGCAAAGGATCAGCAGGACAGCCAGGTAACTGGTATTGCTTAAAAGGAAATAAATATGGCAGCCTCCATATCCCTCTCACTTCCCTGCAATAAACTAAAGGTGGCCATACACTGACAGATGGCCACCAGATTCGAACAAGAGTTAGGTCCCTCTGTGGCACACATGTAATTAGGGCCCCGGGAAATTTGGACACAGGGTACAGCTGAAAAACACCTCACCCTGCTCTTGCTTAAAGTCCCGGTGGTGTTATTTACTTCTCCCCCTCCAGGGTGCCGTGGATGCAGGGGTAACACAGAATCCGGCTTCCAGCTATTGCTGCCACCCAAATTACTGACTGTGCAGTGCAATAGCACTAATTCACATTGCGGCCTACGCCAGTGCCTGGTGAGCCAAAATTTCCAGAGCCTTTTTGGTACGATTTGCCCTCTGTGATTTGAACAAAGAGGAATCAACTACTGCCACACACTGCAAACAGATTTTAAATAGATTTCACCTTGAAATCTATTAAAAATCTATGAAACCACTGCCACCAATTGCAGGGTTGACTGGTGGGCCCCTCAGGTCTCCCCTATCTAGTGCTCAATTCGGGGTCCCTTCAGAGTGTTGGCAGCGGAGCTTACACTCACCTGTCAGCCTGCATTGCTGTCTTAAATGTGAGGTCACCGCCACGGTCTGCAAAACAAGGAGTACAATTGTTACTTCAGACATAACAGGGACATCATGGGATTGTCACGTCACGAAAGAAATACGATAACACAAACTGCTATAGTGAGATCACAATTTGTCAGTGATGATCTATGGTGACAGAAGTACAGGGGGCGTCCATGTGTCAGTGATGATCTATGGTGACAGAAGTACAGAGAGGCGTCCATGTGTCAGTGATGATCTATGGTGACAGAAGTACAGAGGGGCGTCCATGTGTCAGTGATGATCTATGGTAACAGAAGTACAGAGGGGCGTCCATGTGTCAGTGATGATCTATGGTGACAGAAGTACAGAGGGGCGTCCAAGTGTCAGTGATGATCTATGGTGACAGAAGTACGGAGGGGCGTCCATGTGTCAGTGATGATCTATGGTGACAGAAGTACAGAGGGGCGTCCATGTGTCAGTGATGATCTATGGTGACAGAAGCACAGAGGGGCGTCCATGTGTCAGTGATGATCTATGGTGACAGAAGCACAGAGGGGCGTCCATGTGTTAGTGATGATCTATGGTGACAGAAGTACAGAGGGGCGTCCATGTGTCAGTAATGATCTATGGTGACAGAAGTACAGAGGGGCGTCCATGTGTCAGTGATGATCTATGGTGACAGAAGTATAGGGGGCGTCCATGTGTCAGTGATGATCTATGGTGACAGAAGTATAGGGGGCGTCCATGTGTCAGTGATGATGATCTATGGTGACAGAAGTACAGAGGTGCGTCCATGTGTCAGTGATGATCTATGGTGACAGAAGTACAGAGGGGTGACAGAAGTACAGTGGGGCGTCCATGTGTCAGTGATGATCTATGGTGACAGAAGTACAGAGGGGCGTCCATGTGTCAGTGATGATCTATGGTGACAGAAGTACAGAGGGGCGTCCATGTGTCAGTGATGATCTATGGTGACAGAAGTAGAGAGGGGCGTCCATGTGTCAGTGATGATCTATGGTGACAGAAGAACAGAGGGGCGTCCATGTGTCAGTGATGATCTATGGTGACAGAAGTACAGAGGGGCGTCCATGTGTCAGTGATGATCTATGGTGACAGAAGTACAGAGAGGCGTCCATGTGTCAGTGATGATCTATGGTGACAGAAGTACAGAGGGGCGTCCATGTGTCAGTGATGATCTATGGTGACAGAAGTACAGAGGGGCGTCCATGTGTCAGTGATGATCTATGGTGACAGAAGTACAGAGGGACGTCCATGTGTCAGTGATGATCTATGTTGACAGAAGTACAGAGGGGCGTCCATGTGTCAGTGATGATCTATGTTGACAGAAGTACAGAGGGGCGTCCATGTGTCAGTGATGATCTATGGTGACAGAAGTACAGAGGGGCGTCCATGTGTCAGTGATGATCTATGGTGACAGAAGTACAGAGGGGTGACAGAAGTACAGTGGGGCGTCCATGTGTCAGTGATGATCTATGGTGACAGAAGTACAGAGGGACGTCCATGTGTCAGTGATGATCTATGTTGACAGAAGTACAGAGGGGCGTCCATGTGTCAGTGATGATCTATGTTGACAGAAGTACAGAGGGGCGTCCATGTGTCAGTGATGATCTATGGTGACAGAAGTATAGGGGGCGTCCATGTGTCAGTGATGATGATCTATGGTGACAGAAGTACAGAGGTGCGTCCATGTGTCAGTGATGATCTATGGTGACAGAAGTACAGAGGGGTGACAGAAGTACAGTGGGGCGTCCATGTGTCAGTGATGATCTATGGTGACAGAAGTACAGAGGGGCATCCATGTGTCAGTGATGATCTATGGTGACAGAAGTACAGAGGGGCGTCCATGTGTCAGTGATGATCTATGGTGACAGAAGTAGAGAGGGGCGTCCATGTGTCAGTGATGATCTATGGTGACAGAAGAACAGAGGGGCGTCCATGTGTCAGTGATGATCTATGGTGACAGAAGTACAGAGGGGCGTCCATGTGTCAGTGATGATCTATGGTGACAGAAGTACAGAGAGGCGTCCATGTGTCAGTGATGATCTATGGTGACAGAAGTACAGAGGGGCGTCCATGTGTCAGTGATGATCTATGGTAACAGAAGTACAGAGGGGCGTCCATGTGTCAGTGATGATCTATGGTGACAGAAGTACAGAGGGACGTCCATGTGTCAGTGATGATCTATGTTGACAGAAGTACAGAGGGGCGTCCATGTGTCAGTGATGATCTATGTTGACAGAAGTACAGAGGGGCGTCCATGTGTCAGTGATGATCTATGGTGACAGAAGTACAGAGGGGCGTCCATGTGTCAGTGATGATCTATGGTGACAGAAGTACAGAGGGGTGACAGAAGTACAGTGGGGCGTCCATGTGTCAGTGATGATCTATGGTGACAGAAGTACAGAGGGACGTCCATGTGTCAGTGATGATCTATGTTGACAGAAGTACAGAGGGGCGTCCATGTGTCAGTGATGATCTATGTTGACAGAAGTACAGAGGGGCGTCCATGTGTCAGTGATGATCTATGGTGACAGAAGTACAGAGGGGCGTCCATGTGTCAGTGATGATCTATGGTGACAGAAGTACAGAGGGGTGACAGAAGTACAGTGGGGCGTCCATGTGTCAGTGATGATCTATGGTGACAGAAGTAGAGGGGCGTTCATGTGTCAGTGAGAATGAAAAATTACAAATAGGGGTACACAGGGGCCTTCATGTGTCATTAATGATGTATGGTGACAGACAGGGGTAGAGGGGGTTTTACGAATGTCATTTTAAAAGTAGAATGACAGACAGAAATAAAGGGGTCTTCACATGGCATTAATGATATATAATGACAGATAGAAACGAAGAACGTTTCTATAAGTCAGTAAGCACATGCTTCTCAACATTTTAAAATTAGAAATCGGGACACAGGCAACACCCCTAGCCACACCCCCAACACACACCCTAACCACACCCCCAAGTCACGCCTTCCATAAAGTTTTTTTGAAGATTTTTTTTTTTAATATTGATGCCCTTATATTTTTTAATATATCCCTCATATACCCTGCCCATGGGTGGGGCTAACTGTAATGTAGTTATACCAGCTAATGTAGTTACATAAAAGAAATATGAAGTAAATGCACATAATGACAGACAGCGTTTCCCCAGTAAGTGTACGTAATGAGAGACAGTGTTTCCCCACTAAATGCACATAAGAGACAGCGTTTCACCAGTAAATGCAGGTAATGAGAGACAGCATTTCCCCAGTAAATGCACATAATAAGAGACAGCTTTTCACCAGTAAATGCACATAATAAGAGACAGCTTTTCACCACTATATGCACATAAGAGACAGCTTTTCACCAGTAAATGCACATAATAAGAGACAGCTTTTCACCAGTAAATGCACATAATAAGAGACAGCTTTTCACCAGTAAATGCACATAAGAGACAGGTTTTCACCAGTAAATGCACATAATAAGAGACAGCTTTTCACCAGTAAATGCACATAATAAGAGACAGCTTTTCACCAGTAAATGCACATAATGACAAATAGCCAGTTGTCCCCAGTATATGTAGCCAGGGATATATGTGCCCAGTATATGTAGTCAGGGGTATATGTGCCCAGTATATATAGCCAGGGTGTATATGTGGCCAGTATATGTAGTCAGGGGTATATGTGGCCAGTATATGTAGTCAGGGGTATATGTGGCCAGTATATGTAGCCAGGGGTAAATGTGCCCAGTATATGTAGCTAGGGTGTATATGTGGCCAGTATATGTAGTCAGGGGTATATGTGACCAGTATATGTAGTCAGGGGTATATGTCCCAGTATATGTAGCCAGGGTGTATGTGCCCCAGTATATGTAGGCAGGGTGTATATGTCCCAGTATATGTAGCCAGGTGTATATGTGGCCAGTATATGTAGTCAGTGGTATATGTGGCCAGTATATGTAGCCAGGGGTATATGTGCCCAGTATATGTAGCCAGGATGTATATGTGGCCAGTATATGTAGTCAGGGGTATATGTGGCCAGTATATGTAGCCAGGGGTATATGCGCCCAGTATATGTAGCCAGGATGTATATGTGGCCAGTATATGTAGTCAGGGGTATATGTGCCCAGTATATGTAGCCAGGGTGTATATGTGCCCAGTATATGTAGCCAGGGTGTATATGTGGCCAGTATATGTAGCCAGGGGGTATATGTCCCAGTACATGTAGCCAGGGTGTATATGTCCCAGTATATGTAGCCAGGTGTATATGTGGCCAGAATATGTAGTCAGGGGTATATGTGGCCAGTATATGTAGTCAGGGGTATATGCCCCAGTATATGTAGCCAGGGTGTATATGTCCCAGTATATGTAGGCAGGTGTATATGTGGCCAGTATATGTAGGCAGGTGTATATGTGGCCAGTATATGTAGACAGGTGTATATGTCCCAAGAATAGGTAGCCAGGTGTCCACCCCCCCCAGGAGTAGGAAAAAATGTGTCAGCACACCGTCTTTCCTTCAATTCAAGCTCTTTTATTGAGCCATGCGATACAAAGGTATAAAACCGACAATTGTTTCGGGGGCCGCGCAGGGTCCCCCTTCTTCAAGGCGTAGTTACAAATGCATGCAGATACACTTCACCATATATACTAACACCCTCCCCCAACGATCCACCCATAGTGATGCAAAATAATGATGTCATCTCCATTGTTTACAACATGATTATGCCCCAAAGTCAATTGCAGCCTGTAATCAAAACCCTTAAAAAGGCATCAGAATCCAGCAATGTACTCAACGCTATTATATGCTGTCATTCATACCTCTTGGAGGTTTCTCCAGTCACACCCCGTTGTTGGATAGTGGATAATTGCTGCAGCGCTTGTGTCAAAGGGAACCGTTGCCGGCCAATCTGGTAAGTTGGTTGTCCTCGCGCGCTATTGCTCCAAGCTCCGCCCCTCGCCTGTCATAGGTAGAGGGATCTGGAGAAGTAGGGTACGCCGCTCACCCTGTCCATTTCCGCCCACACATGACGGAGCTCCGTGCGCCGTTGTAGGTAGGCGTGGTGACCGTCCACGCGTCACACAGCTGCGTTCTGTTGGCATGCGACCATCGCTATGCCAACATGATGCATGGCTATCAGTCCCGCCCTCGGTGGGCGTATCATCCCAAGGGGAATCTCGTGATAGGCCAATCTGACGCAAGGGGACATTGCACTGGGGTCTGCTGGCAATGAATCGGGTCACGGCTCACCACTGGTGCATACACTTACACATGTTTGAAAACAACAAGAATAAGCTGCACACTAGTACCATAAATCTAAAATGTGGCATACGCGTGTCGTTAGACAAGCGCTACAGCAAACTTACCCACCAGGGTGTAATCATAGGCATAATGGACGGGAGAATCACCTCCATGGGCTGTAAAGACAATAAAGAGAAAACATGTTTTACATACATATTAATCTCATAGCATACTAATACTACTATTGGCATACTAATGTTAAACATATACGGCAAGACATCAAAATAAGAGTGTCCATGTGATTATTAAAATCCTGTGAAGAAAAGGGAACAGTTAATAAGACAATAGGAACCTAAGGACAGCCATTATTCTCTATAAATTTTCATACTATCTTTCCTTAATGAAGCAGGTCAATGGATTATTCTTATTTAAGCCTCCAGGCTGTACTGTGCCCAGTTCATAAATCCAAAAGGCCTCTCTCTGAAGTAATTTAATGTCCCTGTCACCACCTCTCAAGGATACTTTTACCTGTTCGATGACCTGTCCCCTGAGTTGGTATGCTCCATGTTTATTCTCAATGAAGTGAACGGCTACTGGTTTAGTGTAGTCCAAATTCTCTTTCTTCTCATATGCTCTCCATGCGACGTTTATGTCGCTTCGGTGTTTCTGAAACCTCACTTTAAAAGGAGAGGTAGTTTTGCCAACATAGGCTAGTCCGCAGGGACATTTTAACATATACACGCAATGGTCTGTGTTACAATTGTAATACTCCTTTATATGGTATTTCTTGCCACTTCTAGAGTGGTAGAACACAGATCCTGTTGTTATGGAGTTGCAAACATTGCAATTTGCGCATTTATAGCAGCCTTTCTTGTTGGAAAAAATAAAGTCCTTGCTGTACTTACTCACAGGGTCGGCTTGTATCAAAGAATTCTTCAAGCTGGGGCTCGATCGATATGCGAACAGGGGCTTATTTTTTACTGCGGCTGTAAGTGTGCGATCGGCCTGTAGTATGTCCATATTCTTAATGACCGCTTGCTTGATGCACCCCGAGGCCGCACTATGAGTATGGACAAAGGGGATGCCCACTTCCGATCTTCCGGTGGTTGCTCCACCGTGAAGATCAAGAGCTCGCTTCTTGGCTTTTGCCAGAATGGGCTTGGGGTATCCCCTTTCTAAGAACCTTCTCTCCATTTCGTCTAGGTGAGCTTCCCTAGTGGCAGTGTTGCTGCATATTCTCAGTGCCCTCAGGAATTGTGATACTGGTAATCCTTCTTTGAGATGGCTTGGGTGTGAGCTGCTGTAGTGCAGAATAGTATTTCTGTCTGTGGGTTTCCTGTATAAGGAGGTCTCAAGTCTCCCCTCAGTTGACACAATCATGACGTCCAGGAAAGATATGTGCGTGGTAGATATCTCTGGATTGAAGACAATTCCAGGATAGACATTATTGAGATATGTGGTGAACTCCATAAGTTCGTCAGCGGGGCCCTGCCACAGCAGGAAGATGTCATCAATGAATCTTGACCACCAGATGGCATACTTTTTGTATAATTCGGATGTGTAGACATATTTTTCTTCTATTAATCCCATGAAGAGGTTAGCCAGAGATGGTGCAGCCGAACTTCCCATAGCTGTACCTTTATGTTGTTGGTACCATTGTTTTTCAAACTTGAAGAAGTTTGAAGTGAGAATGAGTTCTAAACCATTCAAAACAAACTCTGATGGTACCTTACCAGTCTCCCATCTCTCGATGAAAAGTCTAACTGCGTTCAGGCCTGCTTCGTTAGGTATCGATGTGTACAGGGCACTGATGTCCATTGTGCACAGTATTGTGCTTTCATTTACCGGGTTCACCTCTTGTAATTTTTGCAAAAAATCAGTGGTGTCTTTTAAGTAAGCTGGTAGTTGTTGTACTAGGGGCTGTAACATACAGTCAATGTATTGTGCCAGTGGTTGTGTCACTGATTCAGTTCCAGAGACTATAGGTCTGAACTTTAATGGAGAAGTACCCTTATGTATTTTCGGGAGTCCGTACATCACTGGTCTTCTCGGAAATTGTATGTCCATGAAGTCATACTCATTCTCACTGATCCATTCATTATTCAATGCAATCTTTAACAAGACACCCAGCTGGTTTTTTATTTTAGTCGTGGGATCGTATGAGATCTTTTTGTATGTTGTCTCATCTTCGAGCATCGTCAGCATCCCATCACGGTATCTAGAATAGTCCATGACCACAATTGCTCCCCCCTTGTCTGCGGGCTTGATTATGATGGTGTCATCGTTCTTTAGAGTGGTTATTGCCTCTCTTTCGGCCTTGGTTAAGTTTATAGACTTCTTCTGTTTAGCAGCCATTTTTTGACTGTCATATTTCACCATCTTGGTGAAACTTTCTATACTATCATACTCTCCTGGGGGTATAAATTTGCTTTTAAGTCTAAAAGGACTGTTAGTAATTGGGATGGGGACGGTTTTAATTGGTTGTTTGTCAAAGAATTGTTTGATCTTCAATGATCTCTCATACATAAAAGTATCCACCTCCAGTTGGAAATCATTAAATCTTGCTGTGGGGCAAAAGGAGAGTCCTTTGGAAAGTAGGCTTATTTCATTTGGTTGTAGCATTCTCTGCGATAGATTGATTATCGGGTACGTTGTCTCGTTTCCATTGGGTGTTTCTTGTTGTCTCTTGCGCTGGCTCCTCCTGGGTCGTCGCTCCCTTCTACCTCGTGAAAAGGGCGAGATGGCCCTGCTCCTGAGTCACTATCAGTGCTCGGATTTTCCGTAAGTACGTCACTGTCGGGATTCCTTGGTTTATATCTTGGTTTTGGTCTGGGGCCCTTTGGGCCTCTTGGCCTTGGTTGTTTCGGTCTTTGTGGTCTTGGATAATTATATCCACCCTGCTGTGGTGCACCATGCACCCAAGGATACACTCTTCTCTCCTTGTAATCCAAGCATACTTGTTTATACTTGTCCCTCTTCCTCTGTTGGACAAAAGATTTGTAATCATTGACGTCCTTGTCCAATTTTGATAGTTCTTTATTAAATCCTTCATCGATTTCTGCGATGATTGTAACTCTGGTCTGTATAGTGGACAATTCCTTCTCAACATCAATGAGGAGTACTCGGATTTCTTGAATAATCATTATCATATAATTGAGAGAGTGTTGGGTGGATAATGCACACCATCTTTCGCAAAACTCCGTCTTGTTTCTGCTGATAGTGGGCTGGATAGGTATGCGGAATCCCTTGGGTATCTTCTTCTCTCGATAGTACTCGGACAGGGTTTCTCCGTGTAGTTCTAAATCCACTTTCCTTTTACGGAGCCGCTTGAGTTCTTTGGTCAAATCCTTGTTGTTTTCATTACCAAAGCCACCTCCAGGTTGACTTGGAAACAAGATGTCCTGAATGTCATCCATCGTGTAATTACACGGCAACTCCTCAGGTTCCATCGTCTAATAACCGTCACCTCGTTCACAGGGATCTTCTTGCTAAACCTTACTTGGTATAGCAACTAAAAAGTGAAAACACTCCGCCAGAATAGCAGACTCAATCGCAGTCCGCTTTTTTGGGTGCTGTCGGGTTGAGGTGAGGGTGCGCCTTCAAGATTGCCTATGGGTCATGCGTAGAGGAGAAAAGGTTCTGAAGGGCACACCATCAAAATCGTTGTCGGGTGCTTGACACTGGGACATAGGCAGTGTCTCAAGTAGAACTAGGAAAAAATGTGTCAGCACACCGTCTTTCCTTCAATTCAAGCTCTTTTATTGAGCCATGCGATACAAAGGTATAAAACCGACAATTGTTTCGGGGGCCGCGCAGGGTCCTCCTTCTTCAAGGCGTAGTTACAAATGCATGCAGATACACTTCACCATATATACTAACACCCTCCCCCAACGATCCACCCATAGTGATGCAAAATAATGATGTCATCTCCATTGTTTACAACATGATTATGCCCCAAAGTCAATTGCAGCCTGTAATCAAAACCCTTAAAAAGGCATCAGAATCCAGCAATGTACTCAACGCTATTATATGCTGTCATTCATACCTCTTGGAGGTTTCTCCAGTCACACCCCGTTGTTGGATAGTGGATAATTGCCAATGGAAACGAGACAACGTACCCGATAATCAATCTATCGCAGAGAATGCTACAACCAAATGAAATAAGCCTACTTTCCAAAGGACTCTCCTTTTGCCCCACAGCAAGATTTAATGATTTCCAACTGGAGGTGGATACTTTTATGTATGAGAGATCATTGAAGATCAAACAATTCTTTGACAAACAACCAATTAAAACCGTCCCCATCCCAATTACTAACAGTCCTTTTAGACTTAAAAGCAAATTTATACCCCCAGGAGAGTATGATAGTATAGAAAGTTTCACCAAGATGGTGAAATATGACAGTCAAAAAATGGCTGCTAAACAGAAGAAGTCTATAAACTTAACCAAGGCCGAAAGAGAGGCAATAACCACTCTAAAGAACGATGACACCATCATAATCAAGCCCGCAGACAAGGGGGGAGCAATTGTGGTCATGGACTATTCTAGATACCGTGATGGGATGCTGACGATGCTCGAAGATGAGACAACATACAAAAAGATCTCATACGATCCCACGACTAAAATAAAAAACCAGCTGGGTGTCTTGTTAAAGATTGCATTGAATAATGAATGGATCAGTGAGAATGAGTATGACTTCATGGACATACAATTTCCGAGAAGACCAGTGATGTACGGACTCCCGAAAATACATAAGGGTACTTCTCCATTAAAGTTCAGACCTATAGTCTCTGGAACTGAATCAGTGACACAACCACTGGCACAATACATTGACTGTATGTTACAGCCCCTAGTACAACAACTACCAGCTTACTTAAAAGACACCACTGATTTTTTGCAAAAATTACAAGAGGTGAACCCGGTAAATGAAAGCACAATACTGTGCACAATGGACATCAGTGCCCTGTACACATCGATACCTAACGAAGCAGGCCTGAACGCAGTTAGACTTTTCATCGAGAGATGGGAGACTGGTAAGGTACCATCAGAGTTTGTTTTGAATGGTTTAGAACTCATTCTCACTTCAAACTTCTTCAAGTTTGAAAAACAATGGTACCAACAACATAAAGGTACAGCTATGGGAAGTTCGGCTGCACCATCTCTGGCTAACCTCTTCATGGGATTAATAGAAGAAAAATATGTCTACACATCCGAATTATACAAAAAGTATGCCATCTGGTGGTCAAGATTCATTGATGACATCTTCCTGCTGTGGCAGGGCCCCGCTGACGAACTTATGGAGTTCACCACATATCTCAATAATGTCTATCCTGGAATTGTCTTCAATCCAGAGATATCTACCACGCACATATCTTTCCTGGACGTCATGATTGTGTCAACTGAGGGGAGACTTGAGACCTCCTTATACAGGAAACCCACAGACAGAAATACTATTCTGCACTACAGCAGCTCACACCCAAGCCATCTCAAAGAAGGATTACCAGTATCACAATTCCTGAGGGCACTGAGAATATGCAGCAACACTGCCACTAGGGAAGCTCACCTAGACGAAATGGAGAGAAGGTTCTTAGAAAGGGGATACCCCAAGCCCATTCTGGCAAAAGCCAAGAAGCGAGCTCTTGATCTTCACGGTGGAGCAACCACCGGAAGATCGGAAGTGGGCATCCCCTTTGTCCATACTCATAGTGCGGCCTCGGGGTGCATCAAGCAAGCGGTCATTAAGAATATGGACATACTACAGGCCGATCGCACACTTACAGCCGCAGTAAAAAATAAGCCCCTGTTCGCATATCGATCGAGCCCCAGCTTGAAGAATTCTTTGATACAAGCCGACCCTGTGAGTAAGTACAGCAAGGACTTTATTTTTTCCAACAAGAAAGGCTGCTATAAATGCGCAAATTGCAATGTTTGCAACTCCATAACAACAGGATCTGTGTTCTACCACTCTAGAAGTGGCAAGAAATACCATATAAAGGAGTATTACAATTGTAACACAGACCATTGCGTGTATATGTTAAAATGTCCCTGCGGACTAGCCTATGTTGGCAAAACTACCTCTCCTTTTAAAGTGAGGTTTCAGAAACACCGAAGCGACATAAACGTCGCATGGAGAGCATATGAGAAGAAAGAGAATTTGGACTACACTAAACCAGTAGCCGTTCACTTCATTGAGAATAAACATGGAGCATACCAACTCAGGGGACAGGTCATCGAACAGGTAAAAGTATCCTTGAGAGGTGGTGACAGGGACATTAAATTACTTCAGAGAGAGGCCTTTTGGATTTATGAACTGGGCACAGTACAGCCTGGAGGCTTAAATAAGAATAATCCATTGACCTGCTTCATTAAGGAAAGATAGTATGAAAATTTATAGAGAATAATGGCTGTCCTTAGGTTCCTATTGTCTTATTAACTGTTCCCTTTTCTTCACAGGATTTTAATAATCACATGGACACTCTTATTTTGATGTCTTGCCGTATATGTTTAACATTAGTATGCCAATAGTAGTATTAGTATGCTATGAGATTAATATGTATGTAAAACATGTTTTCTCTTTATTGTCTTTACAGCCCATGGAGGTGATTCTCCCGTCCATTATGCCTATGATTACACCCTGGTGGGTAAGTTTGCTGTAGCGCTTGTCTAACGACACGCGTATGCCACATTTTAGATTTATGGTACTAGTGTGCAGCTTATTCTTGTTGTTTTCAAACATGTGTAAGTGTATGCACCAGTGGTGAGCCGTGACCCGATTCATTGCCAGCAGACCCCAGTGCAATGTCCCCTTGCGTCAGATTGGCCTATCACGAGATTCCCCTTGGGATGATACGCCCACCGAGGGCGGGACTGATAGCCATGCATCATGTTGGCATAGCGATGGTCGCATGCCAACAGAACGCAGCTGTGTGACGCGTGGACGGTCACCACGCCTACCTACAACGGCGCACGGAGCTCCGTCATGTGTGGGCGGAAATGGACAGGGTGAGCGGCGTACCCTACTTCTCCAGATCCCTCTACCTATGACAGGCGAGGGGCGGAGCTTGGAGCAATAGCGCGCGAGGACAACCAACTTACCAGATTGGCCGGCAACGGTTCCCTTTGACACAAGCGCTGCAGCAATTATCCACTATCCAACAACGGGGTGTGACTGGAGAAACCTCCAAGAGGTATGAATGACAGCATATAATAGCGTTGAGTACATTGCTGGATTCTGATGCCTTTTTAAGGGTTTTGATTACAGGCTGCAATTGACTTTGGGGCATAATCATGTTGTAAACAATGGAGATGACATCATTATTATGCATCACTATGGGTGGATCGTTGGGGGAGGGTGTTAGTATATATGGTGAAGTGTATCTGCATGCATTTGTAACTACGCCTTGAAGAAGGGGGACCCTGCGCGGCCCCCGAAACAATTGTCGGTTTTATACCTTTGTATCGCATGGCTCAATAAAAGAGCTTGAATTGAAGGAAAGACGGTGTGCTGACACATTTTTTCCTAGTTCTACTTGAGACACTGCCTATGTCCCAGTGTCAAGCACCCGACAACGATTTTGATGGAGTGCCCTTCAGAACCTTTTCTCCTCTACACCCCCCCAGGAGGGGAGCAGCGCAGAGAAGAGGGAGAGCGGTGGGCAGCGGTGGAGAAGGGGGGCCATCTCCCCCCCCCTTCCCTCACCTTAGGGTGCTCTCCCTCCCTCGCTGTCCCCTCCGGAACTAAGTGCAGTGGCTGGCAGAGGGGCGGAACTTCCCTTCCGTGTCTCTGTCCGGTCTGGTCTCGTCGCCGGCGCGGGATGATTTGCCACTACTCTGGCCTGATCCAGACCAGAGCAGCGGCTGCAGCACCAGAACTTCCGGCGCTTGGAGCGACACGGAAAGGTAAGTCCCGCCCACTGCCAAGTGCCAAACGCCGCCACACATTACATCGGAGGAGAGAGCGAGGGAGGGAGAGCACACTAAGTTGAGGGAAGGGGGGGAGATGGCCCCCTTCTTCGCCGCTGCTGCTCACAGCTCTCCCTCCACTGCGCTGCTCTCCTCCTGCTACGGGCAGCTGTCAATACTGACAGCCACCCGGGACCTGGAGGGCTCATACCAGGATAGCAGGAGAGCCCCCCAAAATCGGGAGAATCCCGACGAAAACGGGAGGGTTGGGGACTATGTAAGCATGTTTAAAAAAAGAACGGTACAGGTGATCTGCATGAGTCAGTAAGGATGACAGACCTAGGTACAGAGGGGTCTCCTATATGACAGTTTGAAGTGCAGTACAGTACATATATTATGCAGCATATATTAATACAGAAATGATGCACAGCACAGGCTGCTCTTTAGCAGCACCAGAGAGCACCCCCAGCACAGCCAGGCTGGATGGCTCCTTCCAGGAGGGAATTGTTGCATGAGATGTCTTTAACCCCTAAGCTGCCAGCAAATTTTCCTGTCATTCCAGTCAACAGTGACCTCCTCCAAAACACAGGAAGCACTCTGCAGCCAGCCAATAACAGTACACAGGAAACACTCTGTCTGCAGCCAGCCTGTGCAGCTCAGGCAGCTTAAAACTACTGCATCTGCTCATTGTAATGAGCGCAGCCGCAGCTTACTGCATCGCCACCGCGGCTGCCTCTGGGTCCCTGCCCGTCTCTCCGGCGTCTAGGACGCTGGGTTCTTGTCTCTCGCCGATACCCCTGGCAGAGACCAGCTATACTACCTCCGTATTCTCTGTTGGTACCCTTCCCAGCCCCACTGGGGAGACTTGTGTCTAACCTGTCCTGTTTGTATCCTGAGTGTTCCTTACCAACTCATTTAGTAAGGTCCTGTAAAATCATTAGAGTGACGGTTGCATCAAACACACACACACTCAGCTCTGGGTCTTGCTATACTGGCATTATTGGTGATTCTGCGGATCACACATAGTTGGGTATAGCGTCTGTATTGTTGGTGATTCCGCAGATCACCAATAGTCAGACATCTGAGTTGTGGCACTAATCGTCACACGCATGTGCTAAGCCACCATGGAAGAAATCACGTGAGTCTGTGTAACTCTACACGATTTTGATACTGCGCATGCGCGGCAGCGTAATTTTTAGGGCAGCGTGATCAGACACAACACCGGTGTAATGTCTGATTACGCTGCCTCAAAGCTGCCCTCCATAGCAGACATGCTCATTCTGTGGAGATCACTTCCTCATTCCCCAGAGAGAAGGCAGCACAATCAGACATAGCACAGCTCAGACTGTGCTTCTGCAGAGCTGCCCTCCAATGGTAATTAACCACTTGAGGACCGCCCCCAGCCGATGGGCGGCGGCAAAGACCGGGCCCAAACGACCGCAATACGCCCATCGGCGGGGGCGGCATCAGCGGTGGCTGTGCGGCGATCGCGTCATCAATGACGCGATCGGCGCCGGCTATAGGGAGCACCCACCCTACTCGGAAACCCGCCGGCCAATCAACAGCGCCGGCGGGTTTCAAATGCGGCGATCCGGCCAATCAGAGCAGTATAATACACTTTGTTATTGTAACAAAGTGTATTATACTGGCTGCCTCCTCCGGCTGATGGTCACTCGTCGTGCGACCATCAGAGAGGACGGCAGCGATCAGGATAAGTGTAGCAAAACACTCTTTGCCCCATACAGACCACCCAATCGCCCACCCCAGCCCTCAGAACCCCTCCTGACCACCCCAGCACACCAGTATCTGCACCCCACCACCCACCTAAAAACCCATCAATCACTCCCTGTCACTATCTAGGGACGCTATCCCCTAGGTTAGGTCCCTAACTGCCCCCTAGGGTCCCCTGATCACCCCCCCTACCCTCAAAACCCCCCCAGACCCCCCTCTCAGACCACCCCCCTGTATACTGTATATAGCTGCCTTACCCACTGATCACCTGTCTATCACCCATCTATCACCTGTCTATCACCCCTTGTCACCACCACCCATCAGCGCAGACTCTAAACTGTCCCTTGGAGGCACCTGATCACCCACCCAGACCCTCAGATTGCCCTCAGACCCCCCCTCCTGATAACCTCCCCAGTGCATTGTTTACATCTATTCTCCCCTGTAATCCCTCACTGATCTCCTATCGTCACCCCCTGTGTCAGATCAGGACCCAGTCTGCCCCATGTGGGCACCTAATCAACCCCCCACACCCTCAGATCGCCCTCAGACACCCCCCCCCCCCCCAATCACCTTCCCAGTGCATTGTATTTGATTGTGCTGTAATTGTATTTGATTGTGCTGACATTCAATTTCATTGTGCTGACATTCAATTTGATTGTGCTGTAATTGTATTTGATTGTCCCGTGATTGGCTTTGATTGTCCCGTGATTGCTGTGTGATTGCCCTGTGATTGGCTTTGATTGGCCTGTGATTGGCTTTGATTGTCCTGTGATCGGCTTTGATTGTCCCGTGATCGGCTTTGATTTTCCTGTGATCGGTTTGATTGGCCTGTGATTGGCTTTGATTGGCCTGTGATCGGCTTTGATTGTGTCGTGATTGGTTTGATTGCCCTGTGATTGGTTTTGATTGGCCTGTGATTGGCTTTGATTGTCCCGTGATTGGCTTTGATTGTGCCGTGATTGGTTTGATTGCCCTGTGATTGGCTTTGATTGTCCCGTGATTGGCTTTGATTGTCCCGTGAATTGAGTGCCCTGTGATTGGCCTGCGATTGCCCTGTGATTGCCTTTGATTGTCGTGTGATTGTTTCTGATTGCCTCTGATTCCCGAATCGCCACCACCCCCCTGTCACTATCCTAGTGATCTAAAAACAGTGATCAGTGAAAACTGTCACTTTTTTAGTATCACTAGTGTTAGCAGTTGAGCCAGTTAGCTAGGCCCCTTTGTAAGTGTCAGTTAGTGCTCAGCCCACTGCGCCACAGTCACTAATTAGCGTCATCACTGTCGCTAATCAACATTGGTACTATATAGTATCTGTAAGGGCCCTTTTCCACTAGCAGTCGCTAGCGTTCACGCTGAACGCTAGCGATTGCTGAATCGCAATTACCGGCAATTCCCCGATGTTTGCGGCCGCGATTTTGCTATGCTATGCACTGCATAGCAAAATCGCAGCAAATATCGCTCCGCCGCACGTTCGCGTTCCCGTAAAAAATGAATCGCGGTAGTGGAAATGACCTACCGCGATTCCTATGTTAAAAAGCAAACCGTAGCGATTGTAAAATCGCTAGCGGTTTGCGTCTTTGCGCTGGTGGAAAAAGGGCCCTAAGTGATCATTACTGATCGCAGTCAGATCTATTAGGGTCACTAGGATCCACAAAAAAAACCGCAGTGTTTGCCCGATCAGGCCTGATCGTTCGCCTGCACTTGCGTTCAGCCCGCCCCACCGC
Organism: Hyperolius riggenbachi; assembly: GCF_040937935.1. Lineage (NCBI taxonomy): Eukaryota > Metazoa > Chordata > Amphibia > Anura > Hyperoliidae > Hyperolius > Hyperolius riggenbachi. The sequence continues at coordinate 285,191,243 of NC_090648.1, read as the reverse complement.
AGTGACAGAATTTTTTTTTCTGATCACTGCAAAAAACACTGTACAATAGCTGTGGCACTGTAAACCTCAGTTTTGATTTATTTTTTTATCAAAACTCAGTGACCACAGCTTTCTACCTCTCAAATACTCCCTTTTGCTAGGTAGGTGCTCTTTTTTTCTGGGTAGTCTCAGAGGAATACCCCCTAAATTTAGCAGCCCACCATGGCAAGAAAGGGGTATTCCGATGATGAGGTTCTCAGGTACATGGCCCAGTCGGATGAGGACGATTGGGACGCCTCATTCGACAAATCTTCCGGGTCAGAGTTTGAACCTGAATTGAGCAGTGGCTCACTGACCGATAGTGATGACGAGGTTGAGGTCCCGGCTAAAGCCAGGCATACCACACCCCATGTTGTTGGACCGCAGGCGGCGCGGGATCGGCCTCAAGGGCAGCAGAGTGGTGTTCGTGCTGGTCTGAGATTTCATGGTGGGGCAGGCACCAGCAGCACAACATCTAATGGACCTAGCACCAGTACTTCCATAGACCCTGGTGAAGTGGCGAGCACCAGCATGGAAGTTGAAACTGGTTCGGTGGCACGTGCAGTAAGATCCCAGTCGCAGCCACCAAGAAGACGGGCCCGTACTACCCCTAGTTTACCAGAGGTGCTGGCAAACCCGAATTGGCAATCCCCTGATTCCGCCGCACCCGTACTTCCCCCTTTCACCGCCCAGTCTGGAGTCCAGGTGGAGACAGATAATCTAGGATCGGCCCTAGACTTTTTCTATCTGTTCTTCACCCAGGATCTCTTAGACTTAATTGTGGCAGAGACCAACCGTAAGGCCACACAATATATAACCGCCAATCCGGAAAAGTTCCTTGCCCAGCCTTTTCGGTGGAAACCAGTCCAAGTTTCTGAAATCAAAATTTTTTTGGGCCTTCTCCTTCACACGGGACTAGTAAAGCAGAATGTGTTGCGATCTTATTGGTCTACGGACCCAGCATATCATGTTCCCCTGTACTCTGCTGCCATGTCCAGGATACGATTTGAGAACATCCTGCGCTTCCTGCACTTCAATAACAACGAAACCTGTCATCGAAGTGACCACCCTGCTTTTGACCGGCTCCACAAAATTCGACCCCTCATAGACCACCTGTCATGCAGATTTGCAGATGCTTATGCCCCTGACCAGGACATCTGCGTAGACGAGTCCCTCATACGCTTTACCGGGCGCCTTCGCATCAAACAGTACATCCCAAGCAAGCGCGCCCGGTATGGGGTGAAACTGTATAAGCTCTGTGAAAGGGCCACAGGCTATACATCTTATTTTAGGGTCTATGAGGGAAAAGACTCAAAATTGGAGCCGGTCGGATGCCCTGACTACCTGGGGAGCAGTGGAAAGGTTGTGTGGGACTTGGTGTCACCCTTGTTCCAGAAGGGGTACCATCTTTTTGTGGACAATTATTACACAAGTGTGGCCCTCTTTCAGCACTTAAAAATAGAAAAAATCCGATGCTGTGGCACCGTGCGGCCTAGTCGCCGAGGCTTCCCCCAACGGCTCATTACCACCAGACTTGAACGGGGGCAGAGGGCCGCCTTGTGTGCCGATGACCTGCTCGCGGTGAAATGGAAGGACAAGAGGGAGGTTTACTTCCTGTCCACCATTCACGCAGACACGACAGTTGAAATTCAACGGCGAACTGAGGTCATTGAAAAACCCCTTGTCGTCCATGAGTATAATACTAACATGGGAGGGGTGGACTTCAATGACCATAGGTTAGCGCCCTATTTAGTTGCCCGAAAAACAAGACGCTGGTATAAAAAAGTGTCTTTTTACCTCATTCAATTGGCAATTTACAACAGCTTTGTTCTCTACAGTAAGGCTGGGAGAACTGGATCGTTTATTCAATTTAATAAACAGATCGTGATGGAACTCCTGTATCCAGGAGGTGCCGTGGCCCAACCCCAAGATGCAACTAGCCGGCTGCATGGAAGGCATTACGCCTATCCAATTCCGAGTACCCCAGGTCACCGAATCCGAAGAAAACGTTGTCGTGTCTGCAGCAGGGCTGGAATAAGGCGTGACACCACTGTTTATTGTCCCACCTGTCCTGACCAGCCTGGCCTATGCCTAGGGGAGTGTTTTGAGAGGTACCACGAGCAGGTACACTATTAGAGAGTAGGGAACTCCACACACAGCGGTAGGCACACAAGGGTCTCTCAGTGCTATTTCACACTGCTGCGATGCGTTAGGGCAAAATGCCTAGCAAAAGTCACACTTTGCGGTCCCCCCCTTCGCCGGAAGTGCTTGACTCAACACTAGTGCATGCCTACGTTACTGCGTGGCTTCTGTGGCAATATCGATCGGCCCGGAAGTCATGTTAGTCTATGGCGACGCAGTTCATTACTAGGCCGATTGCTACTCTTGTGGTATTGCCTGAAGGTCTGTTTTGGATGATACGGTGCGGCGGGTTCGACCCACCAGATATGTCAATATGCAGTGTGAAACCAAACATCGGGTTTCCAGAGACCCTAATACACAGGGCTGCCAGAAACCTCTCCTTTCACTTGGGACAAATTGCGTAATGTACTTCGCCACAACTCTGTGCGATTTGCACTTCGCACATTGTTCCATGGGGGAGGAGAGGTTTGTCCTCGGGAGGTAAGTTAAAAAAAAACAAAAAACAGGTAAGCAAAGAAGTTAATGTTTGGTTTGCAATGTTAAGGTTTTTATTAAAAATGTTCAAAGTTTATTAATGTTAATGAAGCAATTGCTTTGCTGCTTGTTTTTTTTTTTTTTTTTTGTATTTTTTTCTTTTTTTCCATCCAATAACCTTCCAGGTGGACCGAGCGAACGACTAACCAGCTGCAGCACTGATGGTGCATCCTGACAGAACATTGCGCGTCTGTCAGCTTACACACAAGTCGGTGCATGCAGCGCTGCAGGACAAGATTTCTCCTCCGCAGTCAAAAAGATACGTTTGCCGAGGCATATGGGCCGAGGAGTGGTGTTGGGGTTTCATATGCTTTGGCAAGCACTTTGTATCAAAAAAGAACTCTGGCAATGATTTGTTCATCCACATCGATTGGTGTGAATGGATAAATCAGGTTTGCCAGGGCATACGAGCTGGTGGGTTTGGATTTTTGGGGTGGCAGCTCCTATGTCCTGGCAGATGCCTTCCCTTCCTTTTTGTATTGTTTTGTCTTTTTTCTTCTCTCTTTTTTCTATCCAGACCGACCAATCAGCTGCAGCACTGATGGTGCACCCTGAAAGAACATTGCGCGTCTGTCAGCTTACACACAAGTCGGTGCGTGTAGCGCTGCAGGACGAGATTTTTCCTCCGCAGTCAAAAAGATACGTTTGCCGAGGCATATGGGCCGAGGAGTGGTGTTGGGGTTTCATATGCTTTGGCAAGCACTTTGTATCAAAAAAGAACTCTGGCAATGATTTGTTCATCCACATCGATTGGTGTGAATGGATAAATCAGGTTTGCCAGGGCATACGAGCTGGTGGGTTTGGATTTTTGGGGTGGCAGCTCCTATGTCCTGGCAGACGCCTTCCCTTCCTTTTTGTATTGTTTTGTCTTTTTTCTTCTCTCTTTTTTCTATCCAGACCGACCAATCAGCTGCAGCACTGATGGTGCACCCTGACAGAACATTGCGCGTCTGTCAGCTTACACACAAGTCGGTGCGTGTAGCGCTGCAGGACAAGATTTCTCCTCCGCAGTCAAAAAGATACGTTTGCCGAGGCATATGGGCCGAGGAGTGGTGTTGGGGTTTCATATGCTTTGGCAAGCACTTTGTATCAAAAAAGAACTCTGGCAATGATTTGTTCATCCACATCGATTGGTGTGAATGGATAAATCAGGTTTGCCAGGGCATACAAGCTGGTGGGTTTGGATTTTTGGGGTGGCAGCTCCTATGTCCTGGCAGACGCCTTCCCTTCCTTTTTGTATTGTTTTGTCTTTTTTCTTCTCTCTTTTTTCTATCCAGACCGACCAATCAGCTGCAGCACTGATGGTGCACCCTGACAGAACATTGCGCGTCTGTCAGCTTACACACAAGTCGGTGCGTGTAGCGCTGCAGGACGAGATTTCTCCTCCGCAGTCAAAAAGATACGTTTGCCGAGGCATATGGGCCGAGGAGTGGTGTTGGGGTTTCATATGCTTTGGCAAGCACCTTGTATCAAAAAAGAACTCTGGCAATGATTTGTTCATCCACATCGATCGGTGTGAATTGATAAATCAGGTTTGCCAGGGCATACGAGCTGGTGGGTTTGGATTTTTGGGGCGGCAGCTCCTATGTCCTGGCAGACGCCTTCCACTCTTTGGCCTGGTGCACACCAAAAACCGCTAGCAGATCCGCAAAATGCTAGCAGATTTTGAAACGCTTTTTCTTATTTTTCTGCAGCGTTTCAGCTAGCGTTTTGCGGTTTTGTGTAGCGGTTTTGGTATAGTAGATTTCATGTATTGTTACAGTAAAGCTGTTACTGAACAGCTACTGTAACAAAAAACGCCTGGCAAACCGCTCTGAAGTGCCGTTTTTCAGAGCGGTTTGCGGTTTTCCTATACTTAACATTGAGGCAGAAACGCATCCGCAATCCAAAATCTGCAGCAGTCCGGGAGTATGCGTTTCTGCAAAACGCCTCCCGCTCTGGTGTGCACCAGCCCATTGAAATACATTACCCTAGCGGATCCGCACCCGCAAGCAGATCGCAAACAGCAGCGGAAACGCTCCGGTGTGCACTAGGCCTTTATGTTTTTCAAATTTTTTTGGCAGATATTTTTTCATCCACATTGATTGATTGATTGTTTGACGTTCATTTTTCCTTTTAGCCCAGAGTGCATTACCCTTATGCCCAATATAAGGCGTATAGCAGAAACTCCTAATACTGGCCATACATGTAATGATTGCAGAGACCCTAAAATGCCAGGACAGACCCCACGAATGATGCCATTTTGGAAAGAGGACACCCCAAAGTATTCCGTTAGGTGCATGGTGAGTTCATAGAATATTTTATTTTTTGTCACAAGTTAGCAGAAATTGTGTTGTTTTTTTTTTCACAAAATGTCATTTTCCGCTAACTTGTTACAAAAAATACAATTTTCTATGAACTCACCATGGCCCTCATGGAATACCTTGTTGTGTATTCTTTCCAAAATTGGGTCATTTGTGGGGTTTGTTAACTGTCCTGGCAAGTGTGTGTGTGTGTGTGTGGGGGGTGGGGGGTGCTAAATTGTAAGCACCCCTGTAAAGCCTGAAGGTGCTCATTGGTCTTTGGGCCCCTTAGCGCAGTTAGGGTGCAAAAAAGTGCCACACATGTGGTATCGCCGTACTCAGGAGAACTAGTTTAATGTGTTTTGGGATGTATTTTTACACATACCCATGCTGGGTGGGAGAAATATCTCTGTAAATGGACAATTGTGTGTAAAAAAATCAAAAGATTGTCATTTACAGAGATATTTCTCCCACCCAGCATGGGTACTTCTCCCGAGTGCGGCAATATCACACGTGTGGCACTTTTTTGCACCCTAACTGCGCTAAGGGGCCCAAAGTCCAATGAGTACCTTTAGGATTTCAAGGGTCATTTTGAGACATTTGTTTTCAAGACTACTCCTCACGGTTTAGGGCCCAAAAATGCCCGGACAGTATAGGAACCCCACAAATGACCCCATTTTAGAAAGAAGACACCCCAAGGTATTCCGTTAGGAGTACGGTGAGTTCATAGAAGATTTTATTTTTTGTCACAAGTTGGCGGAAATTGATTTTTATTGGTTTTTTTTCACAAAGTGTCATTTTCCGCTAACTTGTGACAAAAAATAAAATTTTCTATGAACTCACCGTACTCCTAACGGAATACCTTGGGGTGTCTTCCTTCTAAAATGGGGTCATTTGTGGGGTTCCTATACTGTCCGGGCATTTTAGGGGCCCTAAACCGTGAGGAGTAGTCTTGAAACGAAATTTCTCAAAATGACCTGTGAAATCCTAAAGGCACTCATTGGACTTTGGGCCCCTTAGCGCAGTTAGGGTGCAAAAAAGTGCCACACATGTGGTATCGCCGTACTCAGGAGAAGTAGTTTAATGTGTTTTGGGGTGTATTTTTACACATACCCATGCTGGGTGGGAGAAGTTAGCAGAAATCGATTTTTTTTTTCACAAAGTGTCATTTTCCGCTAACTTGTGACAAAAAATAAAATCTTCTATGAACTCACCATGCCTCTCAGTGAATACTTTGGGATGTCTTCTTTCCAAAATGGGGTCATTTGGGGGGTATTTATACTATTCTGGAATTTTAGCACCTCATAAAACATGACAGGTGCTCAGAAAAGTCAGAGATGCTTGAAAATGGGAAAATTCACTTTTGGCACCATAGTTTGTAAACGCTATAACTTTTACCCAATCCAATAAATATACACTGAATGTTTTTTTTTTTATCAAAGACATGTAGCAGAATAACTTTCGCGCTCAAATGTATAGGAAATTTTACTTTATTTGAAAAATGTCAGCACAGAAAGTTAAAAAAGTCATTTTTTGCCAAAATTCATGTCTTTTTTGATGAATATAATAAAAAGTAAAACTCGCAGCAGCAATCAAATAGCACCAAAAGAAAGCTGTATTGGTGACAAGAAAAGGAGGTAAAATTCATTTAGGTGGTAGGTTGTATAAGCGAGCAATAAACCATGAAAGCTGCAGTGGTCTGAATGGAGAAAAAGGCTCTGGCGAAAAGACTGTGGTCCTTAAGTGGTTAATCTGCAGCACTTCCATGCTGTGAATGGGGCTATTGTAATGAGCTGAAGGTGGCTGATTGTAGGAGAAGATTACTGACAGGGCAGGAGATTAGGTTAATTTGCAGGGCAGACAGCAGTCAGAAGTGCTTGATTAGAATACTGAGGGCCAGATTTATCAAGAGTGTCTGAGACAAAATATTAGGAGGTTTTTAGAAATCCGTGCAGAACTGTCTCAGACATCCTAAGAAATCACTAGCTAGTGTAGATTTCTTCTTAACCACCCTGGCGTTCTATTAAGATCGCCAGGGCGGCTGCATGAGGGTTTTTTGTAAATTAAAAAAAAACTATTTCATGCAGCCAACTGAAAGTTGGCTGCATGAAAGCCCACTAGATGGCGCTCCGGAGGCGTTCTTCTGATCGCCTCCGGCGGCTAAAATTAACACGGAAGGCCGCAATGAGCAGCCTTCCGTGTTTGGCTTCTCCTGTCGCCATGGCGACGAGCGGAGTGACGTCATGGACGTCAGCCGACGTCCTGACGTCAGCCGCCTCCGATCCAGCCCTTAGCGCTGGCCTATTTGTTCCGGCTGCGCAGGGCTCAGGCGGCTGGGGGGACCCTCTTTCGCCGCTGCTCGCGGCGAATCGCCGCAGAGCGGCGGCGATCGGGCAGCACACGCGGCTGGCAAAGTGCCGGCTGCGTGTGCTGCACTTTATTTCATCGAAATCGGCCCAGCAGGGCCTGAGCGGCAGCCATCGGCGGTGATGGACGAGCTGAGCTCGTCCATACCGCTAAGATGGTTAAACTGTAAGGAATAGAAGGAGTTAGGAAAGTCTCTCACGCAGTTCAGTTTGTGAGGGGAATTCCTCTTGCTGAGGTAACCAACACACCTGCTTTCAGCAGGCTCTGAGTGAGGGGGGAGGAGCCCTCCACAAATCACATCTAGCCTGCACTATCTGAAGAACTGCTAATGAGCACTTCTTAACCACCCTGGCGTTCTGATTAAATCGCCAGGGTGGCTGCGGGAGGGTTTTTTTTAAATAAAAAAAAAACTATTTCATGCAGCCAACTGAAAGTTGGCTGCATGAAAGCCCACTAGAGGGCGCTCCGGAGGCGATCTTCCGATCGCCTCCGGCGCCCAGAATAAACAAGGAAGGCCGCAATGAGCGGCCTTCCTTGTTTTGCTTATATCGTCGCCATAGCGACGAGCGGAGTGACGTCATCGACGTCAGCCGACGTCCTGACGTCAGCCGCCTCCGATCCAGCCCTTAGCGCTGGCCGGAACTTTTTGTTCCGGCTACGCTGGGCTAAGGCGGCTGGGGGGACCCTCTTTCGCCGCTGCTCGCGGCGGATCGCCGCAGAGCGGCGGCGATCAGGCAGCACACGCGGCTGGCAAAGTGCCGGCTGCGTGTGCTGCTTTTTATTTGATGTAAATCGGCCCAGCAGGGCCTGAGCGGCAGCCTCCGGCGGTGTTGGACGAGCTGAGCTCGTCCAGACCGCTCAGGTGGTTAATCTGCAGCAGTGTAGGAATGGATTTGCACTTTTCTTAACTGTAGTGTAGCTCTAGAAATCCACCCTAAACGTAGGCTTTGGGAAGTTTCTTACTATCATGCAGAACTGTTCTTCTGCTGGTTAGAACAGTTTTAGAAGAAAAAACTGTTGGTAATGCGTTGATAAATTTCCCCCTGAGAGTGTAATCCAATAACAGGAGAGACCTATTTTATGTGACATAACTACCAGGAGCAAAGACACTTTTTAGTTTAGATATATTGTCGTTATTTAGTATTTATATAGCGCCAACATTTTACACATCGTATATATTGTCTTGACACTATCTGTCCCGATGACCTGTTACCATGGAGTTTAAGTATGTGTCCAGTCACAGAGTAAAGTATTGTTTTCCGTGCAGTCAGGGTGAATTCCAAGAGCAAGTCACCATAAAGGATACCGGAGCCGATTCGCTTATTAGAAATGTGGGGGGACAGGCATGTACAATGAGCTTTCCTGATAACCACCGCTTCCCCCATTCCCCTTCTTTGCCTGCTAAGTTCCCCCCGGCTCGCTGAAGATGGGCAGCACAGCGCCTACCCGGGCCCACCTGTGCGCATCATACAGCACGGTATTGCGGCCAGGAGTGCACTGCGCATGATGTCATCTTGACGTCATGCGCAGAGAGTTCCCAGTTGGGTTCGAGTGCTGTCGGGTGTATGCAGCCGGTCCAGCGTAGGCGTGGTGCTGCCCGGCTCCGGCGACCCAGAAGAGGTTGCCGGTGTTAATTTATCAGGCAAAGGAGGAGAGCGGGAGAGCGGTGGGCATCTGGACAGCTCATCGTACATGCCATCTCCCTCAGTTTCTCATCTTTTTGGCTCTGGCCTCTTGCACACTATATGCGATCGCGATTTTGATGTTCCAATTTGTGATTTTTAATCGGTACTGCATGCTGCGTTTTTGTTTGGAACGGAGGCTTTGAAAAGCCTTTGGGAGCCCGAGTGCTCTTGAAGATGGGCCTCTCTACACTGCACATGTGCGAGCGGCCACTCACGCGCACCCATGTGTGCGCAGTTTGGAGCCGCCTTTCTTCGGGAGAACTCGGCTCCTGAAGACTTCTGAAGTTCCGCGCAGCAGGGGATTTGAATGAATGGAGGAGCTGCCGCCTGAACGAGAGGACCGGGAGAGGCTCATTAGGACCCAGAGCCTTCCCTCTCCTGGGGTAAGTATCCGGCTTTGTATTTTAAGGTGGCCACTAACCATCCAATCTTTTTCATCCAATCTTACCATTTCTATGTAATAGAAGGGCCTGCCTATAGTATCTGTTCAAGTATAATCACTCAGTTTAATCTTCTACTACATAGATTTGGTAAGATTGGATGAAAAAGATTGGATCATCTGTGGCCACCCTTAACCCCCGGTTCCCATTGGCTTTAAGTTGATGCCCACCTCACCATTGCACTCACGTAGTCTAGAGTGTTCTGTGCAGGTGCAGTAGTTCTTCACCTGCGCAGATCATTCCAGATTATGCGAGCGCAATTGTGAGTGACACGGACACGTGCTTGCGCAGGCGATGACGACCTGGCAAGATGGGCATCTGCAATGGAGGGGATCCTGTTGCATCCATGGTCACAGCCACGTCGTTCCGCATCTGTTCTCCTCTACCCTTCCAAGTCGTTCCCCTTTTGGTTTTCCCTCTTGACCATAACAAGTAGTTATTCCACAGTTGTTGTAGTGCTCTCAGCTGGTGTTTGTACACATACCCTGAGTACACTGTCAGACATATTCTAATGTTGCAAACAGGTTACTTGTCCCTTCAAAAGGCCACAAAACAATGGCTACTTGTTATCGGTTCTAGCATTTTCATAACAATTACTTTTTTGTGTACAATGTTCATTGAGGCTCCAAAGGTGTGTGAAAATGTAATTGCTGGCTAGACAGTAGTGTTGGGCGAACAGTGTTCGCCACTGTTCGGGTTCTGCAGAACATCACCCTGTTCGGGTGGCCGAACTAAGAGCGCATGGCCAAACGTTCCCCGAACGTTCGGCTAGCGCTGTGATTAGCCGAACGGGTCACGTGGTTCGGACCCGAACGCGCTCTGATTGGCCGAACGGGTCACGTGGTTCGGGTAAATAAATACCCGATCCACGTCATTTCTCCGCCATTTGTCTGTGGGTTTAGCTTTGGGTAGGCAGGCAGGGTAGTTCACTCTCCAGCCAGGCTAGCCAGCGTCCCCCCAGTCATTGTGTCGCTGCTGGGAACAGTAGTACACCGCTCACCCACACTATATAGCATTGTGTTTACTGCCACTCTGTGTACACCGCTCACCCACCACTGTATAGCATTGTGTTTACTGCCACTCTGTGTCTCTGCTGGGAACAGTAGTACACCGCTCACCCGCCACTGTATAGCATTGTGCTCTGTGTCGCTGCTGGGAATAGTAGTACACCGCTCACCCACCACTGTATAGCGTTGTGCTCTGTGTCGCTGCTGGGAACAGTAGTACACCGCTCACCCACCACTGTATAGCATTGTGCTCTGTGTCGCTGCTGGGAATAGTAGTACACTGCTCACCCACCACTGTATAGCATTGTGCTCTGTGTCGCTGCTGGGAATAGTAGTACACCGCTCACCCACCACTGTATAGCATTGTGCTCTGTCGCTGCTGGGAATAGTAGTACACCGTTCACCCACCACTGTATAGCATTGTGCTCTGTGTCGCTGCTGGGAACAGTAGTACACCGCTCACCCACCACTGTATAGCATTGTGCTCTGTGTCGCTGCTGGGAATAGTAGTACACTGCTCACCCACCACTGTATAGCATTGTGCTCTGTGTCGCTGCTGGGAATAGTAGTACACCGCTCACCCACCACTGTATAGCATTGTGCTCTGTGTCGCTGCTGGGAATAGTAGTACACCGCTCACCCACCACTGTATAGCATTGTGCTCTGTGTCGCTGCTGGGAACAGTAGTACACACCGGCGTACCTACCGGGGATGCGACCCCCTCAGCCGCAGGGGGGCCCGGGGCTGCTCTGGGGCCCGCTCACTGTGCGTGGGGGGAGTGCTGCTCTGGACCCCCCAGCAAGGTGCTCAACTGGCCGCAGCGTCTAATAGATGCTGCGCCAGTTCATTCCCCGCAGCCCCGCTCCGCTCCGCTCCAGCAGCCTTCATAGTCTCCGGCAGGCAGAGCAGGGCTACGGCAAGATGGCCGCCGAAGAAACCCTACACTGGAGACTATTTGTGTCTCTAGTACAGGGCTTCGGCAGCCATCTTGCCGTAGCCCTGCACTCTGCCTGTCAGCGCGGGAGATGTGCTGCAGGAGGACTCGGGGAGCTGGTGCCAGATGCCAGGAGAGGAGAAGACTTCTGTCAGGTAAGTGAATTGTTTTTTTTTCACAGGTGCATTTTTTTTCTAGTGTCTGCTGCCTACATTGTGATTTTCAGGTGTCTGCTGCACACATTAGGATTTTCTGGTGTATGCTGCCCACATTAGGATTTTCTGGTGTCTGCTGCCCACATTGCGATTTTCTGGTGACTGCTGCCCACATTAGGATTTTCTGGTGTCTGCTGCCCACATTAGGATTTTCTGGTGTCTGCTGCCCACATTACGATTTTCTGGTCACTGCTGCCCACATTACGATTTTCTGGTGACTGCTGCCCACATTAGGATTTTCTGGTGTCTGCTGCCCACATTACGATTTTATGGTCACTGCTGCCCACATTGCGATTTTCTGGTGTCTGCTGCCCACATTACGATTTTCAGGTGTCTGCTGCCCACATTGCGATTTTCAGGTGTCTGCTGCCCACATTACGATTTTCAGGTGTCTGCTGCCCACATTGCGATTTTCAGGTGTCTGCTGCCCACATTGCGATTTTCTGGTGTCTGCTGCCCACATTACGATTTTCTGGTGACTGCTGCCCACATGGCGATTTTCTGGTGACTGCTGCCCACATTGCGATTTTCTGGTGAACTCTGCCCACATTACGATTTTCTGGCCCACATTACGATTTTCTGGTGAACACTGCCCACGTTACGATTGTCTGGTGAATGCTGTCCACGTTACGATTTTCTGGTGAACGCTGCCCACATTACGATTTTCTGGCCCACATTATGATTTTCTGGTGAACACTGCCCACGTTACGATTGTCTGGTGAATGCTGTCCACGTTACAATTTTCTGGTGACTGCTGCTCACGTTACGATTTTCTGGTGACTGGTGCCCACATTACGATTTTCTGGTGAACTCTGCCCACATTATGATTTTCTAAAGGCCCACATTACGATTTTCTGGTGAACTCTGCCCACATTACGATTTTCTGGCCCACATTACGATTGTCTGGTAAAATGCTGCCCACTTTACAATTAATTTACAGTGAAACGCTGCCCCATTACGATTATTTGGCACCTATGGGGGGGGCCCCATCCAAATATTCGCAGGGGGGCCCAGTGATTTCTAGTTACGCCCCTGGTAGTACACCGCTCACCCACCACTGTATAGCACTGTGCTCTGTGTCGCTGCTGGGAATAGTAGTACACCGCTCACCCACCACTGTATAGCATTGTGCTCTGTGTCGCTGCTGGGAATGAAAGTACACCGCTCACCCACCACTGTATAGCATTGTGCTCTGTGTCGCTGCTGGGAACAGTAGTACACCGCTCACCCACCACTGTATAGCATTGTGCTCTGTGTCGCTGCTGGGAACAGTAGTACACCGCTCACCCACCACTGTATAGCATTGTGCTCTGTGTCGCTGCTGGGAATAGTAGTACACCGCTCACCCACCACTGTATAGCATTGTGCTCTGTGTCGCTGCTGGGAACAGTAGTACACCGCTCGCCCACCACTGTATAGCATTGTGCTCTGTGTCGCTGCTGGGAATAGTAGTACACCGCTCACCCACCACTGTATAGCATTGTGCTCTGTGTCGCTGCTGGGAACAGTAGTACACCTTTTACCCACCACTGTATAGCATTGTGCTCTGTGTCGCTGCTGGGAATAGTAGTACACCGCTCACCCACCACTGTATAGCATTGTGCTCTGTGTCGCTGCTGGGAATAGTAGTACACCGCTCACCCACCACTATATAGCATTTCTGTACTGCCACTGTACTGCTGCCAGTGAGCGTGTACTTTAAGGATAAGTGAAATGAAGAAGAAATCCTGTGAAAGAGGGAGGGGCAAGGGAAGAGGTGTTTCCCCTGACGGTTCACATACAGGCCACAGTGGAGCACCGAAGAAAACCCACTCAATACCGCCCATGTTGTCCAGGAAATCAACCCTCACAAATCCAAAAGAACAGGACCAGATAATTAATTGGATGACCTCTCAAGCGTCCAGCAGTGGGTTAAGCAGCACCAGCACATCACGCACGAGGTCCGAGTCCTCAGCCAGTTAGAAGGAGCCAGTGGGCACAAAGCTGACACAACCGGCAGCGACACCACGAAAACAACTGCAAAATAACCAGTCCGAAGAATTTCCTCAGGACACAATGGGGTATTCGCAGGAGCTATTCCCAGCCCAACAAACTTCCACCTTTCAAAGGTCAATGGAACAGCCAGAAATGTTGTGCCCGGATTCACAACTATTTACTGTGGGAAATGCACCGCGCACTGAAATGCAAGGCGAGTCCGAGGACTTTGAAACCCAAATCCCAGAGCAAGTTGGGCAGGAGGGGTTTCAATTGCAGGAGGTTGGCCGAGAAGCTCTGGAAGACGACGTTGGAGTGAGCTGCGCAGAGGTTGTTCTGGGGAGCTCTACTCCACGGCGGCGGCCCACAATCACATATGACGAGTTTGAGGAGATGGAAGAGGAGGGTTTGGACAATGTGGACACAGACCCAGATTTTGTATGTGAAGGAGAACATCGCCGTCGTAGCAGCACAGATGAGTCTGTTGAAGAACCCACTGCTGCACGAGTTCGCCTTGTGCCACAAGGAAGGCGGCACGAAATTTCAGGCACCACAAGCGTGGAAGTTCAAGTGAGACGCAAAAGAGGCGCAAACAGAAATCGCCAGCAAGGCAGGTGCTCCAAAGTCTGGCCTTTCTTTGAAGACTGCAGTGAGGATGGTACCATGGTGATTTGCAAGGTGTGCAAGACCCGCCTGAGCAAGGGGAAAAATATTAACAACCTCTCCACCACCAGCATGACCCGCCACATGGTATCCAAACATCCCACTCTGTGGGCAAACGCGGCAGGACAGGGTACCAGCAACACTGCCTCCCTTGGGGTCACCAGACTCACCACCAGACCCTCCTCAGCAGAAGCAGTAGCCCAGCCATTGCGTGGTTCACAACAACATTCACAAACATCAGACGACGCTGACACTGTCACTTTCCGGAATAGTGCTCTTGAGGTCTCCCAGTCTTTATCAAACACAACAACCAACAGCCCTTTAGTGTGCAGCCCTACGGTTCAGTTGTCTGTCTCGGAGATGTTTGAGCGCAAGAGGAAATTGCCAGCAAATGACCCCCGGGCCGTGGCACTAACAGCCAGCATAGCCAAGCTTCTGGCCTGCGAAATGCTGCCATATCGAGTGGTGGAGACAAACAGCTTCAAGGGCATGATGTCAGTGGCCATCCCACGTTACGTGGTTCCCAGCCGCTACCACTTTGCGCGCTCTGCAGTGCCTGAGTTGCATGAGCACGTGGTCAGCAAAATAACCCGAAGCTTGAAGAATACCGTTGCCTGCAAGGTTTACCTCACCACTGACACCTGGACAAGTGCGTTCGGCCAGGGTTGATACATCTCCCTTACCGCGCAGTGGGTGAACCTTGTGGAGCCTGGCAGCGATTCCTCACCTGCTACGGCGCGGGTGTTGCCCACGCCACAAACAACTGCACCGCCGTCCCTCCCACTGGATAATAACAGCAGCACCTACCTCTCTGACTCCTTCTCCTCCAACGCATCTCAAAGCTGTACCTCATCCGGAAACGCTAACCCAGCAGCAGTAGGATCGTGGAAGCAGTGCAGCACAGCTGTTGCATGCGTCAGCAAGCGTTGCTGAAGCTGATCTGCCTTGGGGATAAGCAGCACACAGGGGAGGAAATTTGGAGGGGAATAAAGGAACAGACGGATTTGTGGCTGGCACCGCTGGACCTGAAACCGGGCATGGTTGTGTGTGATAATGGGAGTAATCTCATTCGCGCTTTAAGGTTGGCTAAGCTGACACACATCCCTTGCCTGGCGCACGTGATGAACCTAGTAGTTCAGCGGTTCCTGAGGACATACCCAGGCGTGGCCGATCTTCTGTTGAAGGTGCGACGAGTGGCCAAACATTGTAGAAATTCCAGTACTGCTTTGGGGGCACTCGCCAAGATGCAGGAGCGCTTCAATCTCCCCCACCATCGCTTGCTGTGTGATGTCCCAACGCGCTGGAATTCTACGCTGCACATGCTAGCCCGCTTTTGCGAGCAGAAGAGTGCAGTGGTCCAGTACATGACGGCGCAGTAACGAAGCGCATCCGGACAGCTGCCAAGCTTCTGTGGATCCGATTGGGCCAACATGTTGGACCTCTGCCAAGTCCTCCAAAATTTTGAGCAATCCACGTTGCTTGTGAGCAGTGACAACTCTTCAGTCAGCATTACCATACCACTGCTGTGTTTACTGAAGAAGTCAATGTTGAAAATCAAGGAAACAGCTGTCATGATGCAACTGGGGGAATCTGAAGGAGAAAACGATCAGCGTGATGATACCAACATCAGGCCATCTGCTTTAGGAAACGCTGGCCCCAGCAGCTATGACGAAGAAGAGGAGGAGGAACAGCTGGAGTTGGAGCAGGAATTTCATGCCACCACTGACGAGGGCCAGAGCGGTGCACGTTGGACTTCCACAATTCAGCGCGAATGGTCAGCAAAAGCAGACCAGGAAGAAGGTGACGACTATAATGCATCACAACTATCACAACGCTCACAAGAGGATGATGAGGATTCTGGCAGGACTCTGGCTCACATGGCTCAATTCATGCTAGACTGCATTGAACGCGACCCACGCATTGTGCGCATTCTGGACAACACCAATTACTGGGTTTATACCCTTCTGGATCCACGGTACAAACACAATGTTCCAAAACTGCTTGAAGAAAGAGTCAGACAGGTCAAAATGGAAGAATACCAGCAGGCCCTTGTGGAGACTTTAGAGAGGAGATTGACATCCTCCCCCTCCTCTAGCCAGTTGTACGCCGACAGACTGACTTCCGCAAACCCAGGACGACCAGGAGGGCAGCAAACAACACAAGCCGCAGCTAGTGCCCAAAAGGGAATGGTATCGGCAGTGTCCTTGGAGTGGGAAAATTTTCTGACACCCATGCAGCAGCCCACAGAACAGCAAGCGTGCAGATCCACCTCCAACACCGATCGCCTGGAGAAGATGGTCAAGGACTACATGTCAGATGGCGTAGCTGTGTTGAACAATCCATCTGCACCCTTTGACTATTGGGTATCGAAGCTAGACACCTGGCACAAACTTGCAATGTACGCAATAGAGGTGCTGGCTTGCCCGGCAGCCAGCGTTATATCGGAATGCTGTTTCAGTGCTGCCGGAGGCATCGTCACAGATCGGCGTATCCGCCTCTCCACAGAAAATGCAGACCGTCTGACTCAAATTAAAATGAATCAATCCTGGATTGGAAACGACTACGCAACACTCCCGGACCCCAATCAAGTAACATGAACAATGAACATCTGTGATGGGTTAGCGTTTCCGTTCCCTGTTTATTGAAGCTCTCATCTGTATTACATTTATGACTGCATGGCGACAAAATGCATTGCTATCCGCACGCTTCTTGTCCTCATGCAAGGCCTGGGTTGCGCCTGAAAGCGTGGCCTTCTCCTCCTGCGCCTCCTCCTGTTCCATCACGTGTGCTGCTGCTGGGTTAGCGTTGCCGGTCCCTTTTTACGGAACCTCTTATTTGTATTACATTTATGACTGCATGGCGACAAAATGCATTGCTATCCGCACGCTTCTTGTCCTCATGCAAGGCCTGGGTTGTTGTGTTTCAAAGCGTGGCCTTCTCCTCCTGCGCCGCCCTCCTCCTGTTCCATCACGTGTGCTGCTGCTGGGTTAGCGTTACCGGTCCCTTTTCCTGGAACCTCTTATCTGTATTACATTTATGACTGCATGGTGACAAAAAGCATGTTACCTGTGCAAAGAAAAATGACATTTTCCGCATTTAAAAGACATTTTTTCCTTTGAAACTTTACAATCAATTTTCTCAAAAACTATAAGCTCTTTTTCAAATATTTTTTTTCCTCTTGTACCCACTCCCAAGGTGCACATACCCTGCAAATTTGGGGTATGTAGCATGTAAGGAAGCTTTAAAAAGCACGAAAGTTCGGGTCCCCATTGACTTCCATTATGTTCGGAGTTCGGCGCGAACACCCGAACATCGCGGCCATGTTCGGCGAACGTTCGCGAACCCGAACATCCAGGTGTTCGCCCAACACTACTAGACAGTACTTGAAACCTCAAAATACTTTCAAACAATAGTTAGTTATGAGAGCACTGTAATTGTTCGTTTGAAGTCTTGTAATTCGAATGTGGAATACACTTATCACCACCTGTAGCAATGCCTTGTGCACAAGTGGAGTAAAGGTAACCATACATCAGATGACTTGGTGGATGATCCACCATCCAATGATATTATTATAATCAAATTGGATGAAAATCTGTGGCGACAAGTGCATGCACGACTGACAATGCGACTGGCGTATTCTCCCCTAATGTTAAATGTTCCCCCACTGCCCAGTGCAAGTGATTCATTACCTGTCCGTATCCTCCACTGGCTCCGTTCTCCTGACAATTGCGACCCACGTGGTTGCCTAGTAAGGACGCGCGTGTAATGTCAGATGTCACACACGCGGGCATGTTACTAGGCAACCACGTGAAGCATGCGTGTACGGAGAATGGAGGAAGCCAGGAGCCAGCAGAGGACAAGCGGCGGGCACGGCGGAGAGGTAATGTATAACTTGCAATGGGGGGGGGGGGGGGGGTGTCAGCATTTAACTTTACAGGGGGTTTAGCAGTGTTCTCCCCAGAATTTTTTTCCAGCCGGGTGGCATGAAAAAGTAGCCGGGTGGTGAGGCTGGGGGCGGTACCTTATGCGTAAAAAAAAAAATGGGCATAGCCAGGACATCAATGGTTGGAGCTAACAAATGTAATGATGTGATCCTGAGCTCCCAAAATGCTAAATGCTGCAACAATAACCCCAAATCAACAAATGCAGCCACTATGACCATCAGATAATAAATACACCAACCGTTGCCTCTGACACATAAAATGCAACAACTGTTACCAAATGGCACCCCAGATAGATAGACACCCCGAGCAGCACCACCACACCTCTGACCATTCCAGCAGCACCACCACACCACTGACCCCTCTAGCAGCACCACCACACCACTGACCCCTCAAGCAGCACCACCACACCACTGACCTCTCCAGCATCACCACACCACTGACCCCTCCAGAAGCTCCACCACACCACTGACCTCTCCAGCATCACTGACCCCTCCAGCAGCACCACCAGACCACTGACCCCTCCAGCAGCACCACCACACCACTGACCTCTCCAGCTTCACCACACCACTGACCCCTCCAGCAGCCCCACCACACCACTGACCCCTCCAGCAGCACCACCACATCACTGACCCCTCCAGCAGCACCACCACACCACTGACCCCTCCAGCTTTACCACCACACCACTGACCCCTCCAGCAGCACCACCACACCACTGACCTCTTCAGCATCACCACACCACTGACCCCTCCAGAAGCTCCACCACACCACTGACCTCTCCAGCATCACTACACCACTGACCCCTCCAGTAGCACCACTTGACCACTGACCCCTCCATCAGCACCACCACACCACTGACCCCTCCAGCAGCTCCACCACACCACTGACCCCTCCAGCAGCACCACACCACTGACCCCTCCAGCAGCACCACCACACCACTGACCCCTCCAGCTTCACCACCACAGCACTGACCTCTCCAGAAGCACCACCACACCACTGACCCCTCCAGCAGCATCACCACACCACGGACCCCTCCAGCAGCACCACCACACCACTGACCCCTCCAGCAGCACCACCACACCACTGACCCCTCCAGCAGCATCACCACACCACTGACTCCTCCAGCAGCATCACCACACCACTGACCCCTCCAGCAGCACCACCAGACCACTGACCCCTCCAGCAGCACCACCACACCACTAACATCTCTAGCATCACCACACCACTGACCCCTCCAGCAGTCACTCACCAGATAATCCAGTCTCCACTGTCTGGCATCCCGGTAATCTATCTGTCCAAAGGTGATCGGCTGGTAATCCCATCCCCTGCTAGTGAACAGCAGCAGCATCTGAGTCTCAGTGACGGGGCATCTCCTGGCTCAGGCTGTCACCAGTGTCCAGGCACTCCCACTATAATATTCTGCTGCTTTATCTAGCCATCGCTCGCCCTGCTCTCTGTGCTCATCCTCTCTCTCTATCTCTCTCTCTCTCCCTGGTCTGTGGCGGTAGACGGCAGAGTGAATTCTGGAGGGGTCACCGGCAGCGTAGAGCAACTTGAAGCTGCCGCCTAGGGAGGAAACTGCACGTTCGCTGCGCAGAGTATGCTGGGAGATGAATGTTTTGTATTCGGCTCTGCGATAGAAATTCAGAGAAGATCCTACAACTCCCGGCATCCCCCACCAGCGGTGCATCCTAAAGACAGGGCGGCTGGATTGGCAGCTTTAGCACAACACACCCACCCAGTGGGCGGAATGCGAACCTTGTCGGAGGCAGCCGGGATGTCCGGCTTCTGACCCAGGACATATTTGAGCCTGGAACAGGCGACCCAGCAGCCGGGCGGGATTTCAAAACAGCCGGGTGGCCGGCCCACCTAATTGGCCCTGGGGAGGCACTGTATAGTATCACAAGTGAGGTGGCCAGATGCAGTGTCACAAGGCCAATTCGTGATCAATTTCAGCAATATTACAGTGGCATTTCAGCATGAAATTGACCGGTGATCGGCCTCAGTGTATGGCCAGCTGATCAATCTCTCTCTAATCAGATTGCTAATCAAATTCGGTTACAGAGAGATTTGTATTTTGGTCGGCTCATAATCGCTAGATATATGGTTGCCTTAACCATGGCCAATTTGTTTGCCAAGATGTTTGTGGGATTTTTTTTTTTTTATTATTACTAATGTTTTGTTTGTTTTTTTAAAATAAAAACACTTCAACCATCTATGTCCGTTGTTCCAAACCTTTTTGAAGTCATTAGTAACAAGACTATGTTCTATTTAAGGCGTTGTGGAAGATGTCAGCATTATATAAATACTAATTAATACTCATAACCCCCAGGCATATCAATGGAAGTGTAAAGGGGGACCAACAGGAAGAGCAAGGGGAGTGGAGCCACAAGACCACCAAGGAGAGCTATCCTCCCCCTACACCATCCTTTGCCACCTACCCTCTCCCCTACACCATACTGAGCCACCTACCCTTCCCATGAGGTGCATGCTACCCTCCTCCTAAACCATACTGTGCCACCTACCCTCCCATGAGGTGCCTGCTACCTTCCCTAACACCGCACTGTACTTCCTGTTTGGCCGGAAGCCAGAAGGGGAATACCGCATAGTAACGCGGTATTTCCTGAAGGCGTGTTTTTGATGGTGCGGTGGGCGTGCCGCACCGCTAACACCAAAATACAGTGTGAAACTGGCCTGAAAATAATGGAATGCTGTGCATCAAATCAAATGAAGTATAGGTGACTTAATGTAATAAAAATGAGGTGTGGAATACATTTTGATGTGTCTTTCAGCTCGGACCCATCACATAAAAAATAGGAAGGGAAAAACTCAATCCTACATCCCCAAAAAATAAATAAAAGTATAGGTCATAAATTATTGTTACCTTGCTTTTGAAATATGTTGCCATGAGGGTGTATTACTGTTGTTTTTGCAAATAAGGGTTTGTAATTATTAATAGTTTACAATGAGGGAGAAAAACACAACATGGAAAACAAATACACCTTTATTTCTAAATACAATAATGTCATTGTACTAGTAACATAACCTAAATGTTGTGATAACCAGGACAAATGGGCAAACAACATGTGTGAGTTGTATCTACAATAGCATTGTTTAATGAAGACATTGTCATTCTTCAATTTCACCCCTTTAAAATGCATAGAAAATAGTAAAAAAAAAAAAAACTACAAAAACCCTAATTTGGCCCTAAAAAACAAAACAAAAACAAGACATAGATCATTTAGGTATGATGAGTACTGTAGTTGGGTGAATGAATGAAAGCAGCGCTGCAATGTGAACAATAAAGTAAATATGTAATGTTCACTAAGGAGATGAAAAATTAAAGGAACAGTCCCAAAAGAGTAACCAAAGAAAATGGCTCCTTTAGTGTTAACTATCCCACTGACCGAAACTGGTTTTAAATTAATAGGCAAATTTGCATGCAAAAACATGCATGCAATTTGACAAATGTTAACACTGCCTAAAGCACAGGTGTGGAGCTCCAGTCCTCGGGGATGTAAGATCCACTGGCTGCTCATGGTGGCGGAACGCCGAGATCCACGCTGAGGCGCAAGCCTCTGGGTCTCGGCCTGTCTCTGCCATCACTGGAGCGCATGGCGCTCTGCTCCCTTTGGATAAGTTGCGGACGCGCTCTTCATATGCGCTCCGCCGCTGTAAACAATGAGTTGGGTTATATGTCAGTCATATGGGCATACAGTCTGACTCATAGCAGGTGACCAGGCAAGCCTGGGGGGCACTTGTCCTGGAAGATTACTGGAAACAATGTTACCAGGTAACTAATAACTCTAGTCTTCCCCAGTAATCTTCTAGCATATGTACTCTGAGATGATCAGCAAGAAATGAGAGGTTAGGGTGAGTCCCCAGCTTGGAGAATGTCCTGAATGTAGAGCAGGTGACATCTATAGTGTAGTTCCAGCACTGTGAGGCCACGTCATTGCTGCTGCTCTAATAATATGTGCTTCCAGGAGACTTGTGCTTGTTTCTCCATAGCTTCATAAGCTGCCTGACTGTAACTTTCCTCCTGACATGACTAAGGATGCTTTCCTGTGTGACTTCTCTGACGTTTTATAAAACCAGCTTTCTGACTGAAACATTTCCCACACTCTGAACACAAATAAGAACGCTCTCCTTTGTGTCTCCTGTGATGTCTAAGAAAAACAAATTTCTGACAACCATTTCACACATTCAGAACATGTAAAAGGACACTCACCCATGATTTTTCTGATGTGTAGTAAGATTACCTTTCTGTCTGAAACATTTCCCACACTCTGGACATGAATAAGGACGCTCTACTTTGTGATGTCTCAGAAAAATACATTTACGAATTAAACATTTCCCACATTCAGAACATGTAAAAGAATGCTCTCCTGTGTGACTTCTCGGATGTATAAAAAGACTACCGTTCAACGTTAAAACATTTACCACACTCTGGACATGAATGTGGACACTCTCCTGTGTGAATTCTCTGATGTTTAATACAGTTTGATTTGACACGGGAAGATTTTCCACATTCGGAACATGGATAAGAACGCTTTCCTGTGTGATTTCTGAGATTTCTAACAAGATCAGATTTCTGACTGAAGCATTTCCCACACTTTGCACATGAGAAAGGACGCTATCCTGTGTGAATTCTGTGATGTGTACGTAGACCAGTTTTCAAACAAAAACATTTCCTACACTCAGAAGATAAAAAAGGATGGGCATTTGAGCTAACAGGATAGGATCTATCAGAAGATTCCTCAGGATTGGAGAGATGTGGTGATTTGTCCTCATGGTGACGTCTGCTGTGTATATTTTCTGCAATGAAGTTTCCTGCTGGTAAATGTAGTGCGCACCATTATCGTCTGCACCATAATCTGTTGGAGAAATAATAACAGAGAATAGTCATTGTCCTGTCAGCAGTCGTGTGTGTTGCCGTAGCAGTTACAGATAATAAAGACCAGGTCAGACACAAACTCAATAGATAAAAAGATAAAACCAAGAAAAAAAAAAACACAGCAACCCACCCATAAGATCCAATGTCATGGAAACAATCACATCAATCAATCAATCCAGTCCAACAATAGAGCAGATGCCTCCCGCCTTGCAGCACATGTAATGTACAGACTGGGAGCCCCAATACACAGCAAGGTGCCACATAGCATCACAGATATACCACCCAACACATCATACCAGTATTGATACATAAATGTAAGTGCTGAAGGGTTAAAGCACTGTGTGCCAAAAGCTATATAAAGGTGGCCACAGACCATCAAATATTTCCTTCAGCTCTTTTAAATACAATCAGTTTTCTTGATTGATTGTTTTGTTTAAAAACCAGATATTTTTAGAGACTGATCAGAATTTTGCCACTGCAGCTGATAGATCAGAAGGCTGAAAATTTTTTAGGGAATTTAACCCTTTAACGGTTTTTTTTTTTCCCCTCCACAAAAGCCAGTTATGTTTGTATTGTGTTTATAACCTCTAGAGGACCACAGGCTTATTTCCCCAGGTGACCAGGCCATTTTTTACAATTCAGCACTCTGCAGCGTTAACAGTTCGCTGCACAGACATACAACTTATCACCCAAATGAATCTTGCCTCCTTTTCTTGCCACCAACAGAGATTTCTGTTGGTGGCATCTGATTGTTGCTGCCCACAGAATAACGTGAACTTAAATATCAGGGACTACTATTCCAGTGCATGATCTGGCATTGTGTATGTTACTGCTTATTACCTGCAGTGTGTTGCATGTCAACCCTATTATCATTGTCTGTAATCTTATTTATCGCTCAGCACTGTGTAATATGTTGGTGCTATATGAATGCAATACACCTGTGAAGTGAAAACCATTTCAGGTGACTACCTCTTGAAGCTCATCAAGAGAATGCCAAGAGTGTGCAAAGCAGTAATCAAAGCAAAAGGTGGCTACTTTGAAGAACCTAGAATATGACATTTTTAGCTGTTTCACACTTTTTGGTTATGTACTATACTTCCACATGTGTTAATTCATAGTTTGGATGCCTTCAGTGTGAATCTACAATGTTCATAGTCATGAAAATAAAGAAAACTCTTTGAATGAGAAGGTGTGTCCAAACTTTTGGTCTGTACTGTACCTAATGCGGTACTTTACCAAACTATTATTTTTTACCAAACAGCTCTGAGTAATTTGAAGCCAATGTGAAGGCCGGAGGGATGGTGCACATGGTTTTGTCTGGGGCACCAAATAGGTGGAAAATGGCCCTGGGTGTAAGCACATTGTTACATATGGCAATGGGCAAGGCTGCTTGTTCACCTGGAAGTGGCATCCCACTGGTCCCCATCATGTCACTCTCCTCTGCAGACTGCGGCCCCTCCTTCACATGTGTCTCTTCATCTCCATCCTCCAGCTTCACATTTGTCACTCCTTCAGCCTAAACACAGGAAATAACACTGTTACAATGCAAGCACTGATGAAGTGAGGTCATTCCATATGGAGTCAATGTTATGTTTACAGCCTCAGTTCCATCTACCTGACGAGGGTGGGGGATGGTGTGGTGTGATGTTCCTGTGTACTATCCTGGGAATTAAGAGGACCTGTATATCTCTCCGGTGAGGTTCTGTTACTGGATCCACCTGTAGGGAACAAACACAAGGGTGGGAAAGGCAGAAATATGAGATTCCTCTATTACAGCATAAAAATGATCTCTGCCATGTAGTGCCAGGGACTTTTGTACAGAAGCAGCTTTGTGTGTGGCTGGGGGAGCTCTGCAGTGTATTGCAGCTCACAGATAACTAACCCATGCTCTATAATAAGCTCCTTATTAGATGGGAATTTCCAGTAGCCTGCCCCCACAGCACACCTGCAGAGACAGGCCCTGACCAAATCCAGAGGAGGAGCAGCCCTATTTGAGATAAAACAAGGCTGTCACCCTCAACCACACTTTGCAAGACTCAGACACCACTAGCAGTTGTGTGTGAACAAATCTTTTAGACACAAACACACACACACAGATTTCTGCGCTGAAAGGGATATCTGTCCCTGTCTATGGCAGTTACGACAATGTCACGCACTGCTGTCAAGCAGCACGCATTCAGGCTGGCGTTCACGTCTCTTGGGTCAGCCGCAGGATTTGCTGGCATAGTAGTGACACAGTGGTGGCTGCTGCTAGCACATTAAGGGCGCTGGGGTGGCTGATGCTGGCAAATTAGGGGCACTGGGGTGGCTGCTGCTGGCACATTAGGGGCACTGGGGTGGCTGCTGCTGGCATAGTAGTGACTAGTGTTGGGCGAACAGTGTTCGCCACTGTTCGGGTTCTGCAGAACATCACCCTGTTCGGGTGATGTTCGAGTTCGGCCGAACACCTGACGGTGCTCGGCCAAACCGTTCGGCCATATGGCCGAACTAAGAGCGCATGGCCGAACGTTCCCCGAACGTTCGGCTAGCGCTGTGATTGGCCGAACGGGTCACGTGGTTCGGACCCGAACGCGCTCTGATTGGCCGAACTGTCACGTGGTTCGGGTAAATAAATACCCGAACCACGTCATATCTCCGCCATTTGTCTGTGGGTTTAGCTTTGGGTAGGCAGGCAGGGTAGTTCGCGCTCCAGCCACGCTAGCCAGGGTCCCCCCCAGTCATTGTGTGTCGCTGCTGGGAATAGTAGTACACCGCTCGCTCAGCATTCTGTTTACTGCCACTCTGTGTACCTCGCTCAGCCACACTATATAGCATTCTGTTTACTGCCACTCTGTGTCTGCTGGGAATAGTAGTACACCGCTTGCACAGCCACACTATATAGCATTCTGTTTACTGCCACTCTGTGTACCTCGCTCAGCCACACTATATAGCATTCTGTTTACTGCCACTCTGTGTCTGCTGGGAATAGTGGTACACCGCTCGCTCAGCCACACTATATAGCATTCTGTTCACTGTTCTGTGTCTGCTTGGAATAGTGGTACACCGCTCGTTCAGCCACACTATATAGCATTCTGTGTACTGTTCTGTGTCTGCTGGGAACAGTAGTACACCGCTCGTTCAGCCACACTATATAGCATTCTGTGTACTGTTCTGTGTCTGCTGGGAACAGTAGTACACCGCTCGCTCAGCCACACTATATAGCATTCTGTTCACTGTTCTGTGTCTGCTGGGAATAGTGGTACACCGCTCGCTCAGCCACACTATATAGCATTCTGTTCACTGTTCTGTGTCTGCTGGGAATAGTGGTACACCGCTCGCTCAGCCACACTATATAGCATTCTGTTCACTGTTCTGTGTCTGCTGGGAATAGTGGTACACCGCTCGCTCAGCCACACTATATAGCATTCTGTTCACTGTTCTGTGTCTGCTGGGAATAGTGGTACACCGCTCGCTCAGCCACACTATATAGCATTCTGTTTACTGTTCTGTGTCTGCTGGGAATAGTGGTACACCGCTCGCTCAGCCACACTATATAGCATTCTGTTCACTGTTCTGTGTCTGCTGGGAATAGTGGTACACCGCTCGCTCAGCCACACTATATAGCATTCTGTTCACTGTTCTGTGTCTGCTGGGAACAGTAGTACACCGCTCGTTCAGCCACACTATATAGCATTCTGTGTACTGTTCTGTGTCTGCTGGGAACAGTAGTACACCGCTCGTTCAGCCACACTATATAGCATTCTGTGTACTGTTCTGTGTCTGCTGGGAACAGTAGTACACCGCTCGTTCAGCCACACTATATAGCATTCTGTTCACTGTTCTGTGTCTGCTGGGAATAGTGGTACACCGCTCGCTCAGCCACACTATATAGCATTCTGTTCACTGTTCTGTGTCTGCTGGGAATAGTGGTACACCGCTCACCCGTCACTGTATAGCATTGTGCTCTGTGTCGCTGCTGGGAATAGTGGTACTGTATAGCATTTCTGTACTGCCACTGTACTGCTGCCAGTCAGCGTGTACTGTAAGGATAAGTGAAATGAGGAAGAAATCCGGTGAAAGAGGGAGGGGCAAGGGAAGAGGTGTTTCCCCTGACGGTTCACGTACAGGCCACAGGGGAGCACCCAAGAAAACCCACTCAATACCACCCATGTTGTCCAGGACAACAACCCTCACAAATCCAAAAGAACAGGACCAGATAATTACTTGGATGACCTCTCAAGCGTCCAGCAGTGGGTTAAGCAGCACCAGCACATCACGCACGAGGTCCGAGTCCTCAGCCAGTTACAAGGAGCCAGTGGGCACAAAGCTGACACAACCGGCAGCGACACCACGCACACAACTGCCAGATAACCAGTCCGATGAATTACCTCAGGACACAATGGGGTATTCGCAGGAGCTATTCCCAGCCCAACAAACTTCCACCTTTCAAAGGTCAATGGAGGAACAGCCAGAAATGTTGTGCCTGGATTCACAACCGTTAACTGTGGGAAATGTACCGCGCACTGAAATACGAGGCGAGTCCGAAGAGGACTCGGAAACCCAAATCCCAGAGCAATTTGGGCAGGAGGGGTTGCAATTGCAGGAGGTCGGCCGACAAGATCTGGAAGACGACGTTGGAGTGTGCTGCGCAGAGGTTGTTGTGGGGAGCTCTACTCCACGGCGGTGGCCCACAATGACATATGACGAGTTTGAGGAGATGGAAGAGGAGGGTATGGACAATGTGGACAGAGACCCAGATTTTGTTTGTGAACGAGAACATCGCCGTCGTAGCAGCAGCACAGATGAGTCTGTTGAAGAACACACTGCTGCACGAGTTCGCCTTGTGCCACAAGGTAGGCGGCGCGCAATTTCAGGCACCACAAGCGTGGAAGTTCAAGTGAGAGGCAAAAGAGGAGCAAACAGAAATCGCCAGCAAGGAGGCAGGTGCTCCAAAGTCTGGGCTTTCTTTGAAGACTGCACTGAGGATGTTACCATGGCGATTTGCAAGGTGTGCAAGACCCGCCTGAGCAGGGGGAAAAATATTAACAACCTCTCCACCACCAGCATGAGCCGTCACATGCTATCCAAACATCCCACTCTTTGGGCAAACGCGTCAGGACAGGGTACCAGAAACAACACTGCCTCCCTTGGGTTCACCAGACCCGCCTCAGCAGCAGCAGTAGCCCAGCCATTGCGTGGTTCACAACATTCACAAACATCAGACGACGCTGACACTGTCACTTTCCGGAGTAGTGCTCTTGAGGTCTCCCAGTGTTCATCAAACACAACAACCAACAGCCCTTCCGTGTGCAGCGCTACGGTTCAGTTGTCTGTGTCGGAGATGTTTGAGCGCAAGAGGAAATTGCCAGCAAATGACCCCCGGGCCGTGGCAGTAACAGCCAGCATAGCCAAGCTTCTGGCCTGCGAAATGCTGCCATATCGATTGGTGGAGACAAACAGCTTCAAGGGCATGATGTCAGTGGCCATCCCACGTTACGTGGTTCCCAGCCGCTACCACTTTGCACGCTCTGCAGTGCCTGAGTTGCATGAGCACGTGGTCAGCAAAATAACCCGAAGCTTGAAGAATGCCGTTGCCTGCAAGGTTCACCTCACCACTGACACCTGGACGAGTGCGTTCGGCCAGGGTCGATACATCTCCCTTACCGCGCACTGGGTGAACCTTGTGGAGCCTGGCAGCGATTCCTCACCTGCTACGGCACGGGTGTTGCCCACGCCACAAACAGCTGCACCGCCGTCCCTCCCACTGGATAACAGCAGCACCTACCTCTCTGACTCCTTCTCCTCCAACGCATCTCAAAGCTGTACCTCATCCGGAAACGCTAACCCAGCAGCAGTAGGATCGTGGAAGCAGTGCAGCACAGCTGTTGGCATGCGTCAGCAAGCGTTGCTGAAGCTAATCTGCCTTGGGGATAAGCAGCACACAGGGGAGGAAATTTGGAGGGGAATAAAGGAACAGACGGATTTGTGGCTGGCACCGCTGGACCTGAAACCGGGCATGGTTGTGTGTGATAATGGGAGTAATCTCATTCGCGCTTTAAGGTTGGCTAAGCTGACACACATCCCTTGCCTGGCGCACGTGATGAACCTAGTAGTTCAGCGGTTCCTGAGGACATACCCAGGCGTGCCCGATCTGCTGTTGAAGGTGCGTCGAGTGTCCAAACATTGTAGAAATTCCAGTACTGCTTCGGGGGCACTCGCCAAGATGCAGGAGCGCTTCAATCTCCCCCACCATCGCTTGCTGTGTGATGTCCCTACGCGCTGGAATTCTACGCTGCACATGCTAGCCCGCTTTTGCGAGCAGAAGAGTGCAGTGGTCCAGTACATGACGGCGCAGTACCGAGGCGCATCCGGCCAGCTGCCAAGCTTCTGTGGATCCGATTGGGCCAACATGTTGGACCTCTGCCAAGTCCTCCAAAATTTTGAGCAATCCACGTTGCTTGTGAGCAGTGACAACTCTTCAGTCAGCATTACCATACCACTGCTGTGTTTACTGAAGAGGTCGATGTTAAAAATCAAGGAAACAGCTGTCATGATGCAACTGGGGGAATCTGAAGGAGAAAACGATCAGCGTGATGGTACCAACATCAGGCCATCCGCCTCAGGGAACGCTGGCCCCAGCAGCTATGACGAAGAAGAGGAGGAGGAACAGCTGGAGTTGGAGCAGGAATTTCATGCCACCACTGACGAGGGCCAGAGCGGTGCACGTTGGACTTCCACAATTCAACGCGAATGGTCAGCAGAAGCAGACCAGGAGGAAGGTGACGACTATGATGCATCACAACAACTATCACAACGCTCACAAGAGGATGATGAGGATTCTGGTAGGACTCTGGCACACATGGCTCAATTCATGCTAGACTGCATTGAACGTGACCCACGCATTGTGCGCATTCTGGACAACACCAATTACTGGGTTTATACCCTTCTGGATCCACGGTACAAACACAATGTTCCAAAACTGCTTGAAGAAAGAGTCAGACAGGTCAAAATGGAAGAATACCAGCAGGCCCTTGTGGAGACTTTAGAGAGGAGATTGACATCCTCCCCCTCCTCTAGCCAGTTGTACGCAGACAGACTGACTTCCGCAAACCCAGGACGACCAGGAGGGCAGCAAACAACGCAAGCCGCAGCTAGTACCCAAAAGGGAATGGTATCGGCAGTGTCCTTGGAGTGGGAAAATTTTCTGACACCCATGCAGCCGCAGCCCACTGAACAGCAAGCGTGCAGATCCACCTCCAACACCGATCGCCTGGAGAAGATGGTCAAGGACTACATGTCAGATGGCGTAGCTGTGTCGAACCATCCATCTGCACCCTTCAACTATTGGGTATCGAAGCTAGACACCTGGCACGAACTGGCAATGTACGCAATAGAGGTGCTGGCTTGCCCGGCAGCCAGCGTTATGTCGGAACGCTGTTTCAGTGCTGCCGGAGGCATCGTCACAGATCGGCGTATCCGCCTCTCTACAGACAATGCAGACCGTCTGACTCAAATTAAAATGAATCAATCCTGGATTGGAAATGACTACGCAACACTCCAGGACCCCAACCAAGTAACATGACCAATGAACATCTGGGATGGTGTTGCGTTTCCGGGCCCTGTTTATTGAACCTCTCATCTGTATTACATTTATGACTGCATGGCGGCAAAAAGCATTGCTGCTATATCCGCACGCTTTTTGTCCACATGCAAGGCCTGGGTTGTTGTGTCTCACAAAGCGTGGCCTTCTCCTCCTGCGCCTGCTCCTGTTCCATCACGTCTGCTGCTGCTGGGTTAGCGTTGCCGCGTGGTCCCTGTTTATTGAACCACTTATCTTTATTACATTTATGACTGCATGGCGGTACAAAGCATGCTATCCGCACGCTTCTTGCCCTCATGCAAGGCCTGGGTTGTTGTGTCTCACAAAGCGTGGCCTTCTCCTCCTGCGCCTCCTCCTGTTCCATCACGTCTGCTGCTGCTGGGTTAGCGTTGCCGCGTGGTCCCTGTTTATTGAACCACTTATCTTTATTACATTTATGACTGCATGGCCGTACAAAGCCTGCTATCCGCACGCTTCTTGCCCTCATGCAAGGCCTGGGTTGTTGTGTCTCACAAAGCGTGGCCTTCTCCTCCTGCGCCTGCTCCTGTTCCATCACGTCTGCTGCTGCTGGGTTAGCGTTGCCGCGTGGTCCCTGTTTATTGAACCACTTATCTTTATTACATTTATGACTGCATGGCGGTACAAAGCCTGCTATCCGCACGCTTCTTGCCCTCATGCAAGGCCTGGGTTGTTGTGTCTCACAAAGCGTGGCCTTCTCCTCCTGCGCCTGCTCCTGTTCCATCACGTCTGCTGCTGCTGGGTTAGCGTTGCCGCGTGGTCCCTGTTTATTGAACCACTTATCTTTATTACATTTATGACTGCATGGCGGTACAAAGCCTGCTATCCGCACGCTTCTTGCCCTCATGCAAGGCCGGGGTTGTTGTGTCTCACAAAGCGTGGCCTTCTTCTCCTCCTGCGCCACCCTCCTCCTGTTCCATCACGTGTGCTGCTGCTGGGTTAGCGTTACCGGTCCCTTTTCCTGGAACCTCTTATATGTATTACATTTATGACTGCATGCCGACAAAAAACATGTTACCTGTGCAAAGAAAACAGACATTTCCCGCATTTAAAAGACAGTTTTCCCTTTGAAACTTTAAAATCGATTTTCTCAAAAACTATAAGCTCTTTTTGCTAATTTTTTTTTCCTCTTGTACCCACTCCCAAGGTGCACATACCCTGCAAATTTGGGGTATGTAGCATGTAAGGAGGCTTTACAAACCACAAAAGTTCGGGTCCCCATTGACTTCCATTATGTTCGGAGTTCGGGTCGAACACCCGAACATCGCGGCCATGTTCGGCCTGTTCGGCCCGAACCCGAACATCTAGATGTTCGCCCAACACTAGTAGTGACACAGTGGTGGCTGCTGCTGGCACATTAGGGGCACTGGGATGGCTGATGCTGGCATAGTAGTGACACAGTGGTGGCTGCTGCTGGCACATTAGGGGCACTGGGGTGGCTGATGCTGGCACATTAGGGGCACTGGGGTGGCTGGTGCTGGCACATTAGGGGCACTGGGGTGGCTGATGCTGGCATATTAGGGGCACTGGGGTGGCTGATGCTGGCACATTAGGGGCACTGGGGTGGCTGCTGCTGGCACATTAGGGGTAGTGTTGGGCGAACACCTGGATATTCGGGTTCGCGAACGTTCGCCGAACATGGCCGCGATCTTCGGGTGTTCGCGCCGAACTCCTAACATAATGGAAGTCAATGGGGACCCGAACTTTCGCGCTTTGTAAAGCCTCCTTACATGCTACATACCCCAAATTTACAGGGTATGTTCACCTTGGGAGTGGGTACAAGAGGAAAACAAAATTTAGCAAAAGGAGCTTATAGTTTTTGAGAAAATCGATTTTAAAGTTTCAAAGGGAAAACTGTCTTTTAAATGCGGGAAATGTCTGTTTTCTTTGCACAGGTAGCATGCATTTTGCCGCCATGCAGTCATAAATGTAATAAAGATAAGAGGTTCCATAAACAGGGACCGGCAACGCTACACCAGCAGCAGCACACGTGATGGAACAGGAGGAGGCGCAGGAGGAGAAGGCCACGCTTTGAGACACAACAACCCAGGCCTTGCATGAGGACAAGAAGAAGCGTGCGGATAGCATGCTTTTTGCCGCCATGCAGTCATAAATGTAATAAAGATAAGAGGTTCCATAAACAGGGACCGGCAACGCTACACCAGCAGCAGCACACGTGATGGAACAGGAGGAGGCGCAGGAGGAGAAGGCCACGCTTTGAGACACAACAACCCAGGCCTTGCATGAGGACAAGAAGAAGCGTGCGGATAGCATGCTTTTTGCCGCCATGCAGTCATAAATGTAATAAAGATAAAAGGTTCCATAAACAGGGACCGGCAACGCTAACCCAGCAGCAGCACACGTGATGGAACAGGAGGAGGCGCAGGAGGAGAAGGCCACGCTTTCAGACACAACAACCCAGGCCTTGCATGAGGACAAGAGGCGTGCGGATAGCATGCATTTTGCCGCCATGCAGTCATAAATGTAATAAAGATAAGAGGTTCCATAAACAGGGACCGGCAACGCTAACCCAGCAGCAGCACACGTGATGGAACAGGAGGAGGCGCAGGAGGAGAAGGCCACGCTTTGAGACACAACAACCCAGGCCTTGCATGAGGACAAGAAGAAGCGTGCGGATAGCATGTGTGAGCAGACACACAGAGTGGCAGTAAACACAATGCTATATAGTGTGGCTGAGCGGTGTACTACTATTCCCAGCAGACACACAGAGTGGCAGTTAACTCAATGCTATATAGTGTGGGTGAGCGGTGTACTACTATTCCCAGCAGCGACACAGAGCACAATGCTATACAGGGTGAGCGGTGTACTACTGTTCCCAGCAGACACACAGAGTGGCAATAAACTCAATGCTATATAGTGTGGGTGAGCGGTGTACTACTATTCCCAGCAGCGACACAGAGCACAATGCTATACAGGGTGAGCGGTGTACTACTGTTCCCAGCAGACACACAGAGTGGCAGTAAACACAATGCTATATGGTGTGGCTGAGCGGTGTACTACTGTTCCCAGCAGACACACAGAGTGGCAGTAAACTCAATGCTATATAGTGTGGGTGAGCGGTGTACTACTATTCCCAGCAGCGACACAGAGCACAATGCTATATAGGGTGAGCGGTGTACTACTGTTCCCAGATGACACACAGAGTGGCAGTAAACACAATGCTATATAGTGTGGCTGAGCGGTGTACTAGTATTCCCAGCAGACACACAGAGTGGCAGTAAACACAATGC
Organism: Hyperolius riggenbachi; assembly: GCF_040937935.1. Lineage (NCBI taxonomy): Eukaryota > Metazoa > Chordata > Amphibia > Anura > Hyperoliidae > Hyperolius > Hyperolius riggenbachi. Next base: position 285,157,296 of record NC_090648.1, on the reverse strand, counting down.
TATATAGTGTGGGTGAGCGGTGTACTACTATTCCCAGCAGCGACACAATGACCGGGGGATCCTGGCTAGCCTGGCTGGAGAGAGAACTACCCTGCCTGCCTACCCAAAGCTAAACCCACAGACAAATGGCGGAGAAATGACGTGGATCGGGTATTTATTTACCCGAACCACGTGACCCGTTCGGCCAATCAGAGCGCTAGCCGAACGTTCGGGGAACGTTCGGCCATGCGCTCTTAGTTCGCCCATATGGCCGAACAGTTTGGCCGAACACCATCAGGTGTTCGGCCGAACTCGAACATCACCCGAACAGGGTGATGTTCTGCAGAACCCGAACAGTGGCGAACACTGTTCGCCCAACACTAATTAGGGGCACTGGGGTGGCTGATGCTGGCACATTAGGGGCACTGGGGTGGCTGCTGCTGGCACATTAGGGGCACTGGGGTGGCTGCTGCTGGCACATTAGGGGCACTGGGGTGGCTGATGCTGGCATATTAGGGGCACTGGGGTGGCTGCTGCTGGCACATTAGGGGCACTGGGGTGGCTGCTGCTGGCACATTAGGGGCACTGGGGTGGCTGCTGCTGGCATAGTAGTGACACAGTGGTGGCTGCTGCTGGCACATTAGGGGCACAGCGGTGACTGCTGCTGGCATAGTAGTGATATAGCGGTGGCTGCTGCTATCACATTAGGGGCACTGTGGTGGCTGATGCTGGCACATTAGGGGCACTGAGGTGGCTGCTGCTGGCACATGAGGGGCACCAGGGTGGCTGCTGCTGGCACATAAGGGGAACTGGGGTGGTTGCTGCTGGCACATTAGGGGCACTGGGTGGCTGATGCTGGCACATTAGGGGCACTGGGGTGGCTGCTGGGGGCACTGGGGTGGCTGGTGCTGGCACATTAGGTGCACAGCGCTGGCTGTTGCTGGCACATTAGGGGCACTGGGGTGGCTGGTGCTGGCACATTAGGGGCACTGGGGTGGCTGCTGCTGGCACATTAGGGGCACTGGGGTGCCTGCTGCTGGCACATGAGGGGCACCAGGGTGGCTGCTGCTGGCACATTAGGGGCACTGGGGTGGCTGGTGCTGGCACATTAGGGGCACTGTGGTGGCTGATGCTGGCACATTAGGGGCACTGAGGTGGCTGCTGCTGGCACATGAGGGGCACCAGGGTGGCTGCTGCTGGCACATAAGGGGAACTGGGGTGGCTGCTGCTGGCACATTAGGGGCACTGGGATGGCTACATCTGGCAAATTAGGGATACTGTGATGTGACTGATGTGTTAGTAAGGCTGTATGATAAAAAAGATAGAGGGGTCTACATGTGCCAGCAAGAGTATAAGATGACAGAGGTACACAAGGACTGTCAGTAATGATGTACATCAGACAGGGGTACAGAGGTGTCTCCATATGTCAGAAACTGTGTTTGATGACAGGCTGGGAGAGATGGAGGGGCAGTGGCGGAACTACCAGGACTGCAACACCTGCAGCCGCAGGCGGGCCCGGAGGCTCTCAGGGGCCCCATGATACACAGCATCTGCCACTTACGAGAGCTCCGGGAAAGCCCTTGCTTGTTAAAGCTTTGCTGGGTGGGCACACACAGGCAAAGCAGCCTGTGCTCAGCTACTTCAGCCGCCAGCCAATAGGACCTCGGCAGGCTGGTAATGTGAAGGAGGATTGGACGCAGGGAAGTAGGCAGGGCTGTGAGAGATGAAGATGCTCCAGGAAGGAGAGAGGCTCGCAGTGTGATCTCTCAAGCCCCTTTCCTCTTCCCTCGGCAGATTTAAACATGCTGGCTGGCCAGTTCCCTTACTCCACTCCTCACACAGCTGGATGGAGGATTCGCTGAGCCTGGACTCTGCTCACACACTGGTGTGCTTACCTCAGGCATTCCTAAGTCTCACGGCTATCCTAGTAAAAGGGGGAGGGGTACTTAACCGGTTCAGCAACACAGCTGCCTGTGTTGCTTCCTAATGCTCTGGCATTCCTTTTCCTCAAGTAGTATGATGTATATAAAACAGTGAGTTCTGCACTATTCTTGTACCAGCTACTAGCTATACATTTTCTCCTGTTCTGATACACACACACGCAGGCACGCACGCAGGCACGCACGCACGCACACACACACACACACACACATACACACACACACTTTCCACAAGTGCATAACACACTTGTGGAAAAGTAATGCCAAAACCTTTGCAAGCAGCCAGAGAGGAGGGAAGGGCGCTATTGCACTGAGTAGTGAGAGAAGAAATGCCTCTCAGATCACTCAGGTATCAGGTTACACAGCAGCAGCGCCTGACTCGTCATAACTGATTCACTGACTGATTCATTCATTTCCTTCAGCTCAATGATTCAAAGAACCACAGCAATGAATGAGTCAGTGAGAGAAGGCACTCATCCTAGTCAGGGATCCACATCAGCTCCTAAATCCTGAGATTCATTCAGTCCCTCTCTCTCTGCTACTGGTAACTGCGTGGAAGTAGAGACTGTGTAGCAGCCAGGCATTGACTGCCCCCCAGGCCGTCTTTCATTCAGTGATTTAGGGTTGGTCCTGTGTCTGCTGTATTCAGGTTTGTTGATGTAAGGCATTGTAAAAGCAGTGGTTCTCAAACTTTTTCGGTTGAGGGCACCCTTGATGGCTCTGAAATTTTTTTCAAGGCACCCCTCGGCAAAAATAACTACTGAAATGCTGTTACGACCCTTATTCAGCAGCACCCCTCAAAGGATGGGGATGAACGCCGAGGCACCCCTGGCAGGTGCTCAAGGTGCACCAGGGTGCCACGGCACCCAGTTTGAGAACCCCTGGTAAAACACTAGGCTAGCTGATAAAAGTGCAATTAGAGTGCAGGCAAGCTGGTAAATATACACAGCATGATGCAGAGGAGGGTCCGTGGGAAAAAATCTGTCTGGTCTCTTCCCATTGTTAAAATGACTGCATGTGCAGATAAGGTGTTAAACAGGTTGAAAAGTTTTGACAGTCCCTAGACTCCAGGAGGGCTGCTTGCTGACTTGTGTGGGAGACTGGCAGGGACAGCAGTCCTATTACCAGCAACTAGTCTCTGTGTAATGTGGGACTGCAATACAGATAAGCTCTCTGCTCCATCTCGGGCTATTCTCAGTCTCACTCCACTCCTCCTATCTCTGGGCTAGTGCATGACAAAATCGCAATAGCAATCGCTAGCAATTCGCGAATGCGACTTTGTGAAGCGATTTTTGAAATAATTGCTCCAATAAATGCTACCTGCAGCATGTTTGCGATTTTCAAAAGTCACAACACTGCTGTGGGAACACCCTCATAGGGTAACATTAGCCCAGCGCTTTTCAAATCGCAGTAAATTTGAAAAGCGCTTTGAAGCACTCTTGGTGTGCACCAGTTTCCTTCATTCACCTTTGTTTCCCTCTTTCCCTAATGCTGGCTGGCTGTGTCTTCTTGTTATACAGGAAAGCTAAATAAAAGTGCAATCCTGGTGAGGCAAATATCTTCTTCCCTCTCTTTCAGCTTTTCTCTCCTCATTATTTCTCTGCATAAGGGATCAGACACACCATAAGGTAGTGAAAACCGGGATTAGTGGAGACGGTGGTGAAGGGGAGGACATAGGTAGGTGTATGTGGGGGGATTGGCCTTGAGGGAATTACAGTGGCCATACTTCTGTTGACTTGACAGCCGATTGACCAACCGTTTTGATATTAGCAAATTGGATAAATAATTTTGGGTGCAAATCTTGGGCTAATGTGGTTGTCAGGTGCGATAATCATGGAATGCGATAACCACGAATTATAGACAAGACGGAAACCCCGGCCGTTGTCCCTCAAAATGTATTGTGCCCCCCTGATGCCTGTACTTTACCTGTCACACTGTTCACAGAGTGTCCTTGCGGTATTTCCGCAATGGAGCTCCACGTGACTACTGGCATATACGACATGGGGTGAGTGTGTGACATAATTTGGGCTGTGGCTGCCATGATAATGGGCCTCTAGTCTGTGTTTCCCCCCAGGCCAGTGGGTCCCAGTCCTCGCCTGGTAGCAGCATAGTGTGTGTGTGTGTGTGTGTGTGTGTGTGTGTGTGTGTGTGTGTGTGTGTGTGTGTGTGTGTGTGTGTGTGTGTGTGTGTGTGTGTATACAGTGTATGTCTACTGTGTGCTGTGTATAGTGCTCTGTGTGTGTGTGTATAGTGTAGTGTGTGTGTGTGTGTGTATTGTGCGTGTCTAAAGTGTGTGTGTGTACTGTGTATAGTGTGTATGTTGTGTGCGGTGTGTGTGTGCGTGTATAGTGTGTGTGTGTGCGTGTGTGTGTGTGTGTGTACTGTGTGTGGTGTGTGTGAGTGCATGCCGCAATAAGTATATTTTATGGTGAAACGCTCTGCTGCATTACAACTATTTTCTGGTGAACCCATGCCGCAATAAGTGTATTTTCTGGTGAAACCCTTCTGCATTATGATTTTTGTGGGTTTTGGGGGTGTGCTTCACCACAGGAGTGGTGTTCACCACGACGGGTGGGGGGTATGGGACCGGTGGGCAGTCACGGAGGGTCGGGGGGCGCAACAGGATTTCTCGCCTGGAGTGACAATATGGCTAGAGACACCCCTGCAAGCATCACAGCTGAGTTGCTGAAATAGTTAAATACTCCCCCCCCCCCCTTGCTTAAGGTGCTCATACATCAGAGCATGTATTTTATTTTTATTTGTTTTAGGTATTTTAGTATTTATATTGCACTGACATTGCACAGCGCTGTACAGATGATATTGTTTTGTAATTAACCGTCCCTCAGAGGTGCTCGTAATTTAATCCCTACCATTGTCATATGTCTGTATTGTAGTCTAGGGGGAAGCCAATGAACCTATCTGTATGTTTTTGGGATGTGGGAGGAAACCAGAGTGGCCAGAGGAAACCCACACAGACACAGGGGGAACAAAATCCTTGCAGATGTTGACCTGGCTGGGATTCAAACCGGGGACCCAGCGCTGCAAGGCGAGAGCGCTAACCACTGCACCACCGTACCGTATAAGCAAATTAACCTAGAGACAGATCTCTCTCTGATCAAACCTGATCAAAGAGAGATCTGTCCACAAGTCGATTCCCGATCCATTTCAGCATGAAATCTCTTGGGAATCAGCCTTGTGACACCACATCTGCCGCCTCGCCGCAACACGCACTGTGATATCACACACACACCGATGTTATGCTGGCAACCATGCGGGGTGTGTATGAGTACAGAGTTGGTGGAGAAGGGGGAGGGGAGCATTGAAAGTTTCGCAGGGGGGCCCAGTGATTTCTATTTACGCCCCTGTGGGGGTGGGGGGTTTGATGGTGAATGTCAGTAAGACCACCACAGTGACAGACATGCACAGTACACTTGTGTGCTAATTCATAAAAAGTTTACACTTGAGATAATAGGTGGGGGAATTCCTGCACTAAACTGGCAGTGCTGCTGAGTTGTTACATTTGCTGGCTGAGTTGATACATTTCTCTGTGCAGAGACAGTTATTATAAAGGAGGCAGCCCCAGCATCCCTTTATACGTGCATTCTTTTTAAAACTGCCTGTTTGCCCTGAATCTTCTCTGAATCTGTATATTAGTCTTTCTAAACAATCTATTTAATTGCCACAGCTTAGAAGAAGTTCCTAGAAATGTTCCACATGCAGGCTTTCTGATGTGAAATTTATCTGAAAACAGGTACCCAAGGGGTTAAAAAAACACAGCCTTGGTATTCTGGGATGCAGTTTTTGTTCTGCTCTGACTGCAGCTGCCTGGGAGGTCTGTCTCTCCATTAGCTTGCCTGTTATGGCTGGCTTATCACCTTATCTAAACAGCCAGGTTTCTCTGCACACATTCTGCTCTAATCTTTATGAATTAACCTTTCAGTGACATGTGTTGTGACAATCTCTACACAAGGCGGTAATTTCCCTGCACTGTTTAGGAATGTCAGATTTTCATGCGGAAACAGCTTTTGGGAATGAACACTTTGCTAAATGGTCGGTAAAATCAGCTGTTTCCAGCGGTAAGCATGCGGGAAAGTTTTATGAATAGAGGCCGTTGTGTCTGATCACGCTGCCCTAAGGATTACTCTGCCGCGCATGCTCAGTATAAAAATCGTGTAGAATTACACTGCATCATGTGACATGTCCCCTGGAGGCTTAGCACATGTGCAGATGCAGTATTTTTAACCACCCTGGCGTTCTGATTAAATCGCCAGGGTGGCTGCGGGAGGGTTTTTTTTAAATAAAAAAAAAAACTATTTCATGCAGCCAACTGAAAGTTGGCTGCATGAAAGCCCACTAGAGGGCGCTCCGGAGGCGATCTTCCGATCGCCTCCGGCGCCCAGAATAAACAAGGAAGGCCGCAATGAGCGGCCTTCCTTGTTTTGCTTATATCGTCGCCATAGCGACGAGCGGAGTGACGTCATCGACGTCAGCCGACGTCCTGACGTCAGCCGCCTCCGATCCAGCCCTTAGCGCTGGCCGGAACTTTTTGTTCCGGCTACGCTGGGCTCAGGCGGCTGGGGGGACCCTCTTTCGCCGCTGCTCGCGGCGGATCGCCGCAGAGCGGCGGCGATCAGGCAGCACACGCGGCTGGCAAAGTGCCGGCTGCGTGTGCTGCACTTTATTTCATGAAAATCGGCCCAGCAGGGCCTGAGCGGCAGCCGCTGGCGGTGTTGGACGAGCTGAGCTCGTCCAGACCGCTCAGCTGGTTAAGCTGCCCCTGAGCTCCACAGGCTGGCTGCATAGTGCTTCCTGTCGTGCAGAGTACTTTCTGTGTGGTGGAGGAGGTCACTGGTGACTGGAATAATGGCTGCAGCACTGTTTCCTGGGATAAATCCTACAGACGGGACTGGACTGTAGCTTTTTAGAAATGTTGCTGGCAGCTTCTGAGTTAAGGACATGTGATGCAAGGATTCCCTCAGGGAAGGAGCAGTCCAGTCTGGCTGTGCCCTCTGCTGCCTGTGCATCACTTCAGCAATATAGACCACATAATGTGAGTACTATGTGTACTGTGCATGTCAGTCACTGTGGTGGTCTTACTGACATTCACCATCATAACCCCTGCGCCATCCCTTCCAGCCTGTCATCAAACACAATTACTGACACATGGATACTATATCCTGCCTAATGTGAGCACCATGGCCTCTATTCATAAAACTTTCCCGCATGCTTACTGCTGGAAACAGCTGATTTTACTGACCATTTAGCAAAGTGTTAATTCACAAAAGCTGTTTCCGCATGAAAATCTGACATTCCTAAACAGTGCGGGGAAACTACCGCCTTGTGCGGAGATTATCACAACACATGTCACTGAAGGTTAATTCATAAAGATTAGAGCAGGCGGAATGTGAGCAGAGAAAGCTGGCTGTTTAGATAAGGTGATAAGCCAGCCATAACAGGCAAGCTAATGGAGAGACAGGCCTCCCAGGCAGCTGCAGTGAGAAAGAACAAAAACTGCATCCCAGAATACCAAGGCTGTGTTTTTTTAACCCCTTGGGTACCTGTTTTCAGATAAATTTCACATCAGAAAGCCTGCATGTGGAACATTTCTGGAACTTCTTCTAAGCTGTGGCAATTAAATAGATTGTTTAGAAAGACTAATATACATATTCAGAGAAGATTCAGGGCAAACAGGCAGTTTTAAAAAGAATGCACATGTAAAGGGATGCTGGGGCTGCCTCCTTTATAATAACTGTCTCTGCACAGAGAAATGTATCAACTCAGCCAGCAAATGTAACAACTCAGCAGCACTGCCAGTTTAATGCGGGATTTCCCTCACCTATTATTGCAAGTGTAAACTTTTTATGAATTAACACACAAAAGTCTAAAAGCTGCTCAGTTTAGTGCAGGATTTCCCTGACCTATTATTGCAAGTGTAAACTTTTTATGAATTAGCACACAAAAGTCTAAAATACCAATGCGGTGTTTTCCCTCCAAGATTTTTTTTTACTGCAAATGTTTTATGAATAGAGCCCAACACCGGCATGCACACGCCAGTCATTCACATAACATCCTCCTGTTTCACACATCACTCGTCCTTCCATTCTTTCTGGCTGCTTGCAGGAGATTACCACATGTGGGGGCGGGGCCAATACGGAGGGAAAAAGAAACTGGCGACATCATTGGCCAATGGGAGGGACAAAGGCTGAGGCTAGGCTGCGGTGATTGGTTTAGCAGGGCTGAGGGGCGGGACTGTCTTGTCTGCAGGCATATTTATGGGCATTGCAGCGATTCATACAGAAATCCCAGACACAAAAATGTAACACTATTTATAGAAAGTTTGTTAAATAACAGACGGTTGGCAATGTGTTGTGGGCGGGGTTTGGCGCTTACATCATCATCATCTAGCTCAGCCTGCAGCTATCCTTATGACCCTTGACCAATCACTGGCAGGGGGCGTGGAATTGATGTGAAAAGGTGGGAGCTTTGAGTAGAACTTCCGTACTGTGCATGGGTATCAGCTGATCTAGTCTGGTGTGGAGCGCTTACAGCCTACCTCCTCCATTCTGCCTTCTATCCTTTGCCTCCTCCACCAGGGCCAGCGGCAGAAGCCAGCAGCAGAAGCCAGCAGCAGAAGCCAGCCTCATGCCTCCTTCTCCACCAGGGCCAGCAGCAGAAGCACCCTCATGCCTCCTACTCTACCAGGGCCAGCAGCAGAAGCCAGCCTCCTGCCCCAGCTGTCCTCGCAGTAAGTAGCTGAGCTCACTCACTTGCTTTTAAAGGGAAACTTAACTGAGAGGGATATGGATGTTTCCTTTTAAACAATACTAGTTGCCTGGCAGTCCTGCTGATCTTTGGCTGCAGTAGTGTCTGAATCACACACCTGAAACAAGCATGCAGCTAATCCAGTCTGACTTCAGTCAGAGCACCTGATCTGCATGCTTGTTGAGGGGCTGTGGCTAACAGTATTAGAGATACAGGATCATCAGGAGAGGTAGGCAACTGGTATTATTTTAAAAGAAAAAAATCCATATCCTTCTCAGTTTAGGATCCCTTTTAACAATACCAGTTTCTTGGCTATCCTGCTTATCCTCTGCCTGTAATCTTTTTAGCTATTGACCCTGAACAAGCATGCAGCATATCAGGTGTTTCTGACAAGATTATCTGATGCTTGTTTCTGGTGGGATTCAGTCATTACTGCAACCGAATAGATCAGCTGTATAGCAAAGCAAATGGTATTGTTTAAAGGGAAAATACTTTTGGCAGCCTCCATATCTCTTGTTGCAGTTGTCTTTTTAAATTACAGATGAGGCAAAGCCAAGGTGAGCGGGATATGGAGGCTGACCTGTTTATTTCCTTTTAAATAATGCACATTGCCTGGCTGTCCTGCTGTCTGTATGACTGATATTGTGGTTTCACCCCTCCCACAGTGTGATGCCATCATGATATATGGTCCTGACAGCTTGCTGTCTGTGATCCTCATTGCATTGAGGGAAATAATGCCTTCCTATTGCCAAGCAAGCACTATCTCCCTCTGTGCATAGAACTCTAACATTCCATACAGATCACCTGGCAGAACTAAAGCCCCCAGTGATACATTTCAGAATAAAGAAAGGAAAGATTTTATCATGGGCAGACTCTGACTAAATATTCTATGATAAGTTAATGTTGTAAACAATAAGCAATTTTATTCATTTGTCGTTTACAGTTCATTTAAATCAGTTTAGCTTTACTTACCTGGAGCTTCCTTCAGTGCTGAAAGTCTGTGTAGTCCTCCCTGCAGTTCTGCTGTCACCCATTCTTCTGTTGTCCCCTTCATAGCGGTGGCTTTTGTGCAAGCACGTGTGTGTGTGTGTGTGTGTGTGTGTGTGTGTGTGTGTGTGTGTGTGTGTGTGTGTGTGTGTGTGTGTGTGTGTGTGTGTGTGTGTGTGTGTGTGTGTGTGTGTGTGTGTTGCTTGTGCTACCTTGCTTGGCAGCATTCTATGCAGTACTATTGCGCGGTGCATGCACCCATGCATGCGCAGAAGCCGCTCACCCATACGGAGTGGATGAATGCGTGACAGCAGAACTGTGGCGAGGGACACAGACTTCTCGGGGCTGCAGGAAGTCCCAGGCAAATAAAGCTACACTGATTTCATTTGCCTCATGTTTCCTTCACGTGCACCTGTAGAATTTTTATTCTTTGCCAAATTGAACCTCCCCATAGGGGAGGTTTGGAACTCAGAATGCTGATGGGGGTTAGGGGAGTACAATTTCTTACCTGTAGTACTGTTCATGTAGCCCCTTGTCCCTGTGATGGTTGCCAGCTGTACCTGGCCGCACCTAAAAGAATTCTGCTGTACAGTGTGCTCCTGACCGCAATGCATACTACAGCTCCCAGTATATATTGCCGCCGCTTGCATCTCCTGGCATGCATTGTGGCCCGGGACTGTGCTTTTACAGTAGGATTCTGGTTGGTTGGGATAGTGAACATCACATGGAATGGGGGCTTTACGAGTAGCCCCCAGTAGGTAAGCAATGGTGTAACCCCTGGTCTCCCAACAGCATACTGAGTTGCAAACCTCACTTATGGCGAGGTTCATTAAAAAAAAAAAAAAAAAAAAAATTCTTCTGTACTGATGCTCTGTGTACTTTCAAGTGTACAAGCATTTATACTTGGGGCTTCCTCTAGCCCCTTGAAGCTTATGGGCTCCCTCGCTGACCTCCTGGGCTGCTTTGTTCCTCCGCTGGCTGGAATGGGTAAAGCCATGTGATCCAATGTGTATACCTGGCTGCGTGCGCCCCCCTAACCCCCCCCCCCCCTTCATGGTGCTTCTGTGGTCAGTAGCACACTGTACCTGCGCAGAATGCTCCTAGCCACAGGAGTATGATCAAGAATGTGCATGGCTGCAGATTTCCAACACTCCCAGACTACCGAGCTAGACAGTGGAAAAATGGGCGGGACTGGGAGGATGATGAGGAAGCCCACAGCCTACAGGGTGCGCTGGAGAAAGTACTCAGGTAAGTATAAATGCTTGTAGTTCTTTGGTTTCCTTTAGGCCTCTTTCAGACAGGAGGCTGAACTGTGCGCTTGTTGGGTAGTTCAGTCTCCCATCTGCTGCCTGTCAGTGCATTTCAGGTGCAATTTAAACATAGAATTGCTGCGGTTCTTAGATGACGTTTGTCAAGCGCTAACATGCAGTGGTGTTACGCAGCAGAGCACCGTGACATGTAGAGTCTGAGCATGGCTGTGGCCACGCTTAGATCTGACTCCAGTGCTGATACTGAGGCGCTAACACTTGCCCAGCTGGTGCTGGAGAGCAGCTGACAGGCAGTGAATGAAACGCCTGTATGAAAGTGGCCGTTTATGGTATTTTTGTGGGGGAACACAACTGCTGCTATTTAGTGGTAAACCGCTGCAGAGGGGCTCCTGATCTTCCAGGACCCTAACAACTCCCCTGGTCAATGAAATGGTAGCCATTCTCTGATGTCAATTTTATGCTAATTGTATGCAATGTTTGCTGCTTAGAATTGGAACAATAAAATATAGCCAGTTTTTGTTGAAGAGCTCCTGACTAGGGATCATCAATGATAAGCAAATAATTCCAAGCTGGTGCAGGATTATGCAAGTTTTACATTCAAATGTATGAAGCTTAAAAATGGACCATGACCTTCGCAGAATTCATTTGTCCCATTTCCAAGCTGCATATAAAATTGCATGATTTTGCTTTAACTTAGTAGTATTTGCATCTCATTGCCCCTCCCTACTACTGCATTGTGGGAGTTCCTGCTTCCTGCACACTGGTGGGTGGGCTCCTTAGCTCAGCATGTAAGCTGTTTTCTGACCACAGACCATCAGTCTGTCAGGGCCCTTTTCCACTAGCCGTCGCTAGCGTTCACGCTGAACGCTAGCGATTGCTGAATCGCTAGCGTTCACGCTGAACGCTAGCGATTGCTGAATCGCAATTACCGGCGATTCCCCGACGTTCGCGGCTGCAATTTTGCTATGCACTGCATAGCAAAATCGCGGCAATTATCGCTCTGCCGCGCGTTCACGTTCCCGGCAAAAACGAATCGCGGTAGTGGAAATGACCTACCGCGATTCCTATGTTAAAAAGCAAACCGTAGCGATTGTAAAATCGCTAGCGGTTTGCATTTTTGCGATTCAGCCAGCGCTGGTGGAAAAGGGCCCTTAGTGTAAATTCTTGGGATTTTTTTGGAAGGGGTAGGTTATCAAGAAGAATGCATGGTGGATAACTACAGGTCAGATAGATATCCTATATAATAAAATCCCTGTCTCTGCAGTGTGTGTGTGTGTGTGTTTCCAGACCTGACAGTTTGCTGTCGGAAGACCTCATTGCATTGTGGGAAATAACAGCCTTTTCCAACTGCCAAGCATGCAACTTCTCCCTGTGTGCATATACTGCAGACAGCGGTGGAGGGCGGTCGAGCGGAACCAGTCTGTGCTCGCGTTGCTGGGGGGGGGGGAAGCGCCCGTAGCTTAGCGCCCATTTTTGGGTGGCTTTTTTACTAGTAGATAATTTTTTTTTTTCTTCCTTGTTTAAAGGTAGCCATACACTGGTCGATTTGCCATCAGATTCGACCAACAGACAGATCCCTATCTGATCAGAGGGGGATCGTATGGCTACCTTTACTGCAAACAAATTGTGAACCGATTTCAGCCTGAAACCGATCACAATCTGTTGTGGTGGTGCTGCCGCTGCTCCCCCCCCCCCCCCCCCCGCCCGCATACATTACCTGCTCCGCTGGTGCGACTGCCCCCGGTCACCGCTCTTCTTCTCCGTCTCCGCTCTAGTCCGATCTGGTCTCCGGCATGCTTCCCTTCTTCCTGTCTGGGGGAAGTTTAAACAGTAGAGCGCCCTCTACTGTTTAAACTTCCTGCCGGGACAGGAAGAAGGGAAGCATGCCGGAGACCAGAGCAGACCAGAGCGGAGACGGAGAAGAGCGGAGACCCGGGAGTCGCGCCGGCGGAGCAGGTAATGTATGCGGCTCTATTGCGTCGGCCGTCGGGCACTCGAACGCCGCTAGCGATGCGCTCTTTACCCGCGAGCGATCGACGGTTATTTTCCGCACGGCGCGATCGACGGGATCGGACAGAATGGATCGAAATTCGGCGTGTAGCGTGAACGATTGGCAGCAGATTCGATCCCAGTGATCGAATCTGCTGTCGAAACGGGCGCAAATCGGGCCAGTGTATGGCCACCTTTACTTCTCCAATACCAGTTGCTTGGCAGAGCTGCTAATTAGGGGTGGTCAATCAGATGCAAATCAGTTTGAGTTGGTGCAGTGTTTGTTTTTTGTTTTACCCCTGTAATATCTATATCTGTTAATAAACCTTTAATGACTGACACCTGTAGTGATCAGTAGTTATTGCTAAGGCAATAGTTTTGGGACCCAGTGCTGTACAGATGCATTGCTTGCTCTGCCATTACCTAGTGATGCATCTGTACAGCACTGGGACCCCTGACCTGTTGCCCTAGCAATCACATCCGATCACTACTGACATGCATGCTTGGGATAATGGTCTGCTGCATGCCCAGCTAGCAGTGAAATTAGGTATCACTGTAATCAGGAAGGGCCAAACTGTGGCACTTGTCATGTGGAAACTGAAAGTGTTTTCTGCATTCCCCCCCCCCCCATCAATACTGTTCACAGCATGTTTTGTATTGACGTGTATAACCGTCAATACCGCTAGGGAGGTTAACAAATCTATATTATCTCTATCTGGAAATTGATTGTTTGGGACCACTGATTGACAAAAATCTCCTAACCAATCTGATCAGGTTATTTAAATCTCTATCTGATTTTTGGATCCATTCGATCAATCTGATTGAATTGGTTAGGAGATTTTTGTCTTAGTGGTCCCAAATAGTGTTGGGCGAACAGTGTTCGCCACTGTTCGAGTTCGGCCGAACACCTGATGGTGTTCGGCCAAACTGTTCGGCCATATGGCCGAACGTTACCCGAACGTTCGGCTAGCGCTGTGATTGGGCGAACGGGTCACGTGGTTCGGGTAAATAAATACCCGATCCACGTCATTTCTCCGCCATTTGTCTGTGGGTTTAGCTTTGGGTAGGCAGGCAGGGTAGTTCTCTCTCTAGCCAGGGTCCCCCGGTCATTGTGTCGCTGCTGGGAATAGTAGTACACCGCTCAGCCACACTATATAGCATTGTGTTTACTGCCACTCTGTGTGTCTGCTGGGAACAGTAGTACACCGCTCACCCTGTATAGCATTGTGCTCTGTGACGCTGCTGGGAATAGTAGTACACCGCTCAGCCACACTATATAGCATTGTGTTTACTGCCACTCTTTGTGTCTGCTGGGAACAGTAGTACACCGCTCACCCTGTGTGAGCCGGTGAGTACACCGCTCACCGTGTGCTGCTGCTGGGTTAGCGTTGCCGGTCCCTGTTTATGGAACCTCTTATCTTTATTACATTTATGACTGCATGCCGGCAAAAAGCATGCTATCCGCACGCTTCTTGTCCTCATGCAAGGCCTGGGTTGTTGTGTCTCAAAGCGTGGCCTTCTCCTCCTGCGCCTCCTCCTGTTCCATCATGTGTGCTGCTGCTGGGTTAGCGTTGCCGGTCCCTGTTTATGGAACCTCTTATCTTTATTACATTTATGACTGCATGGCGGCAAAATGCATGCTACCTGTGCAAAGAAAACAGACATTTCCCGCATTTTTAAAGACCGTTTTCCCTTTGAAACTTTAAAATCGATTTTCTCAAAAACTATAATCTCTTTTTGCTATTTATTTTTTCCCTCTTGTACCCACTCCCAAGGTGCACATACCCTGTAAATTTGGGGTATGTAGCATGTAAGGAGGCTTTACAAAGCACGAAAGTTCGGGTCCCCATTGACTTCCATTATGTTCATCGCGGCGATGTTCGGCGAACGTTCGCGAACCCGAACATCCAGGTGTTCGCCCAACACTAGTCCCAAACCAGCATTCCTGAATGCTAATGTGAAGAATTGTTTGTAAGCAATCGTCTGGCAAATTGTACCACTATTGGTCACCTTTTAAAGACTTGCTCATCCTCACTTAAGTTAGATAGAGGTCTAAAACAATTTTTAATTCCTTTGGGTGCCAATGTTCCCATTTTGAGCTATAGGTACTTATCCTTTAGCCGGGCGCATTCTCTAGGTGGCGATAATTACTATTCCCCCTCCAGGCCGCCATGGATAGTAGGGAAAGATGTAACTCTGCTGGAGTTCTATCGCCACCTAGAGGATGCTAGCGGATAAGAACCGAGCTATAGTTTGTCTCCTAGTTGCACCCCATCCAATTAGGGTAAAAATGTTTCAAGTGCGCAATTTGACATGTATTTTGGTTTGCAGTCATGTCTTGCCATAAACTAAATGTTTAAGCTACTGTATATACCTTGCATGTACTTGCATGCAAGACTTTCTGCATCATTTTTTTTTTTTTTGTTTTTTTTTTTGATGACGTGATATGTTTATGCTGCCGCTGGCAGTCCTTGCACTTGCTTGTGATGTTTTGGTGTGATTTGCATTCATATGTTTTATAAAAGGGAAATGTAGTAGGCCACTACATATTAGTATTCTATACACAACAGGGTCTTCCACTAGGCACCTAGGCAGGTTGTTAAAGGAAACATTATCTGAGAAGGGATATGGATGTTTCCTTTTAAAGAGACACTGAAGCTTACTAATTTTGCCTATTTTACCTTATAATTCGCTTCAGTGCTCTAATGCCAAGTAATCCGCTGTGTCCCCACCGCTAAACGAGGGCTGCAGAGCCCCCAAATCCCTCCGCAAATATCCACCACCAACTTGGTCGTGGATTTTGCTGCGCTGAGGGGCAGAGCTTCCAGCTGTAGCTCTGCCCCTCCTGACGTCAATCGCCGCGATTAACATCCAGGAAATGCTGGACAGATTGCCCCCCGGGGATTTGGGGGCTCTGCAGCACCCGTTTAGCGGCAGGAACATGGCGGATTACTTGGCATTAGAGCACTGAAGCGAATTATAAGGTAAAATAGGCAAAATTAGTTCGCTTCAGTGTCTCTTTAAACAATACCAGTTGCTTGTCAGTCATGCTGATCTGTTTGGCTGCAGTAGTGACTGAATCACACACCTGAAACAAGCATGCAGCTAATCCAGTCTGACTTCAGTCAGAGCATCTGGTCTGCATGCTTGCTGAGGGGCTGTGGCTAAAAGTATTAGAAACACATGATCAGCTTGAGTGAGGCAGCTGGTATTATGTAAAAAGGAAAAATCCATATCCTTCACAGTTTAGATTCCCTTCAAAGGACATCCAAGGTGAAAATAAACTGATGAGAAAAAAATAATTGTATCTATCCTCCTTCTCCTAAAAAAAGGTGTTTTGTTTTTTTTTTGTTTAGCCCAGTAAAATATTTTGTTGTACTTTAAATCTAGTTTTTAGGTTTTTACTGTTTCATTGTCTCTGCTCAATGGCACCTTCATTGAAGTATGCTAGAGCTCAAATCTATGAATTGACCCTTTTTATCTCTTTCCTGCTCTGGGAAGCCATTTACTGAATTTGTTTTGTTTTACATACCTGGGGCTTCCTCCAGCCCCCTTCAGGCTGATCAGTCCCTCGTTGTCCTCCTCCGCCACCTGGATCTTCTGCTATGGGTCCAGGTACTTGAGCCAGTCTGGCGTAGTGCGCATGCACACACTCTGCCGCCGGGAGCGTACTACACCTGTGCAGCACTATTGCGCAGCTGCAGAAGGCTCCTGGCTGTAGGAGCAGCATGTGGCCGGACTGCGCTGACTGGCTGACTTACCGGGATTCGTAGCAGAAGATCCAGTTTGTGGAGGAGGACAGCGAGAAACTGATTGGCCTGAAGGGGGCAGGAAGAAGCCCCAGATATGTATAAAACTCTTCTTTTTCATCCGACTCAGGTACCATTTAATTCGTAGTCACCAAACCAAATATTTTGATATGTTAAAATTTTGATTTCATGAGCAAAAGGAGTGCATATATTTGCATAAATCGGCATTGGCGCAGAATTATTTCCATCTCCTTGACCATCTATATTAGTGACACGGCTACACATCAGGCTTTATTCTTACAGCAAAAATGTTGATATGTATGTATGTATGTGTGTATGTGTGTATATACCACAATTCTCCATAACTAGGTTGGTTACAGGCATAAAGTCTACGGGGGGAGAGCATGAGCAGAGTTTATGGAGTTCAGCGAGTTTACTGCTGAGGGGAAGAGGCTGTTTTTGTGTCTCATGGTCTTTGTGGAGATGGACCTATACCTCAGATACCTCCGCCCCAAGGGGAGCTGATTGAAAAACTGGTGGCCAGGGTGTGAGGGGTCCTTGGCAATCTTCATTGCTCTGGAGCGTAGTCTGGCATTGTAGAGGGAGTCTAGGGCAGGGAGTGTGCCCAATTATCTTTTCCGCTGACCTGATGACCCTCTGTAGTTTGCGCCTGTCACTTTCAGTGGAGCCAGCATACCAGACAATATGGAAGAACAGAGGACGGATTCGATGGTCGCGGTATAGAAGTTCGTCAGGAATTTCAGGGACATGCCGAACTTCTTCAGTTGGCGGAGAAAGTAAAGCCTCTGCTGGGCATTCCTCTGGGTGGAGACAGTGTTTGCCTTCCACTTCAGGGTGCTGGAGATGGTGGTGCCCAGGAGGCGGGCACAGGGCACTTTTTTCACCAACATCCCTCCAATGTGCAGTGGAGTCGGGATGGGGGCATGCTTCCTAAAGTCAATGATGATTTCAACGGTTTTTGCATTGCTGAGGACCAGCTTGTTCTCCCTGCACCAGTGGCAAATCCTGTCCACTTGCTGGCGGTATGCCTGTTCGTCTTTGCTAGAGATCAGACCGACTATGGTGGTGTCATCCGCAAATTTGATTACCTTGACAGAATTCGCTGAGGATCTGCAATTGTTCGTGTAGAGGGAGAACAGGAATGGTGACAAGACGCAGCCTTGTGGGGCCCCCGTGTTGGTGATCTTTGGCTGCAAGGTGATGGAGCCCAGCTTGACAACCTGAGATCTGTTTGTAAGGGTGTCCCTGATGTACAGTTGAAGAGTGGGGTGGACTCTGAGCTCAGCCAGATTTTCTTGCAGTATATGAGGGCTGATGGTGTTAAATGCCGAGCTGAAGTAGAGGAGGAGGACCCTGGCATATGAATTTGGTTTGTCAAGGTGATTGTTGACAAGCTCCAGACAGATGGTAATGACATTGTCGGTCGACCTAATTGCCCTATAAGCAAATTGATATGGGTCTAATTGGGCTTCTGTTTTGTGCTTGAGGGGCAGGACTGCTTTTTCAAAAGGTATGTGTATGTATATGTGTATATTTGTATGTATATTATAGTGGATGTGTATAGATATGTATATCTGACTATATTTCATTTTTGTGGACTAAGCACAGCTATTACAGTATATAAAAATTATTTAAGAGGACTATTATCTGATAGAACATTTTATCATATTTTCTATTTTAATTACAGTTTAAATTCATTAGGAGTCGGTGCATCTTCCCGACTTCGCCTCCAGACACCCAAAAATACTCCAACTCCACAGCCCTGGTTTTAACCGGATACACAATGCGAGTCTTAAAGGGCAACTGAAGTAAGAAGGATATGGAGGCCAATACCAGTTGCTTGGTAGCCTTGCTAATCTATATGGCTGCAGTGGTGTCTGAATAACACCAGGAACAAGCATGCAGTTAATCTAGTCAGATCTGACAATGTCAGAAACCTTTAATCTGCTGCATGCTTTTTCAGAGTCTATGGTTAAAAGTATTAGAGGCAGAGGGTCAGCAGAACAGCCAGGCAACTAGTATAAAAGGAAATGCATACGGCAGCCCCCATATCCTTCATACTTCAGTTGCCCTTTAAAGGATACCCGAAGTGACATGTGATATGATGAGATAGAAAAGGGTATGTACAGTGCCTTGCACACAAATAATTATGGTGTGCTTATTTTTTTTCCTTTTTCTGCCTAAGAGTTAAGTATCAGGTATGTAAGTGGCTGACTCAGTCGTGACTACAGTGTAACCCTCGCTGATAAGAAATTCCAACTATAAAACACTTTCCTAGAAGAAAATGGTTTCTGAGAGCAAGAAATGGATAAAAAGGGAAATTTCTTATCAGTGAGGGTCACACTGTAGTCACTTCCTGTCTGAGTCATCCACTTACATACCTGATATTTAACTCCTTTCAGGCAGAAAAAAAAGGAACACAGCATAGTTATTTGTGTGCTGGGCACTGTACATACACATGTCTATCTCATCATGTCACTTCGGGTATCCTTTAAAGGGAACCTAAACTAAGAGGTATATGGATTTTTTTTCTTTTTAAATAATACTAGTTGCCGGATTCTTCTGCTGATTCTGTTTCTTTAAGGGCCCGTTTCCACTAGCGTGAATCCGCATGCAGACAACGCATGCGGATTCGCATAAGCAATACAAGTGGATGGGACTGTTTCCACTTGTCAGTTTTCATTTGCGGTTTTCTGTGCAGGATTTTTCTGCACGGTAGACCCTGCAGAATTCGCCTGCGTGTGGAATGCAGGCGAATCGCAGGCAATGTATTTAATAGGGAAATCGCATCCGTTTTTTGCATGCGTTTTTTTTTCCCCGCGATTTAGCATAATTGACACAGGAAGTGACATGGTTAAAATCGCATATACCCTGGCTATGCGAAATCATGGCAAAAAACGCATGCGGAATCGCATCCGCATGCGATTTTGTCAGCGGTGATATGCGGCGATTCCGCACCGCAATAGTGGAAACGGGCCCTAATACTTTTAGTCATAACCCCTCAACAAGCATGCAGATCAGGTACTCTGGACTGGATTAGCTGCATGCTTGTTTGTGTGTGATACAACCACTGCTGCAGCCAAAGAGATCAGCAGGACCAACAAGCAACTGGTATTGTTTAAAAAGAAACATCCATATCCCTCCCAATTTAGGTTCCCTTTAAGCTTGACCTGGTATGGAGAGGAAGGAGTTAATGTTTAGGAATGGGTGGAGTTAACTAGGGATGATCAATGAGATGCAAATTTCTCTTAACAGTCAAATGTCCTGTAAATTTGATATGCAGCTTGAATTTGGACCAATGAGAATAACTGTCAATTTTTGTGGTACGGGTTCAAGTTGTATAATTTTCATGAAATTTGAATGTTTGAAGAAATGATTTGCATCACATTACGGTAATCATCCCCAGAGTTCACACACCATAGATTGAATCACAGCGGGGCCAAAACACTGCTGATGAGTCTTGGGAGGTCGGGGTGAGCAAGTGAGAATGACAAACTAGATCTCATGAAACACAGATCTGTGGTGAGAACCCTGTAGCCAGACATTTAGTGATGAGCAGATTCCACCAAGAAACCTCTCTGAATCTTATGCCGGGCATACATGGCTCGTTTTATGTGCCGGATCGAGCCAGCGCATACCCGCAAATCGATTGCTGCTCGTCCCCGCCGGCGCTTCCTTATCGCCGCTCGATTCCCTGCCATTGTCCGCCGGCGGGAATCGAGTGGGCGAGGGTCGAGCGGCATGATCGGGCCAGCTGAACATTATCAGCTGGCCAATACACGGTACAAAAAGGTACCGTGTATCCCCAGCATTATGTATCAACCAGCTGATCCGGCCAGCTGATAATATTCAGCTAGCCCGATCATGCCGCTCAATTCCCGCCGGCGGACAATGGCAGGGAATCGAGCGGCGATAAGGAAGCGCTGGCGGGGACGAGCGGCATTTGAGAGAGATCTGTTGGCTGCCTATACATCGCAGGCGGATTCCCAATGAATTTCAGCATAAAATCTCTCTGGAATGGTCCGTGTCCACTGCCGTTCCCCAGTGTATAAATGTACCCCCTGTGTGTGCATTTATACATGTCCTGTCCCACCACGCGGTTCCCTTCCATCTTCGGGATGTGCTGCTCTTCCATACATGCCACCGGTGCATGACATGTGGTGTGTGATGGCATGAATGGAAAAGCCATGTATTCTGATGACTGGCACTATGCGGTGGGCTATACAGCACAGATCATGTATAAATGTACACTGGGGGATAGCGCCATTGGTTTTGTTGTTCGTTGCTTGTCCCAATATCACTCGCTGTTACTGCCGTGCACCCGATAGACCATTTCAGCCTGGCATCTTGCAGCATGTTCAATTGGGCATGCAGTTGGCGCCACTTTTTTAATATTTTTCTGATTTGATAATTATGGAACTGGATGGTCGATAGTTGCCAAGTTGTGTAATGTATGGGCACCTTTACTATGTTGTAATCTCTCCCTGACACAATACAGTTCTCTGACTGGCTCTGTCTACCTCTACTCGCATACAGTAGGATGTGAAAATGTAAGCAATCTTGTTAATCGTCATGATTTTCCTGTAAAAATCGTTGGTTGTTACGATAAAAAATGTCAGCTAAATATATCATATAGGTGACACATACACCACACACCCACACACACTATTGCATTTACAGAAAGCGTGCAGTAATTGTTTAAAATTAGGCAGGTGCATACATTTGGGCGCTGTCATTTTATTGATTCCAAAACATTTAGAACCAATTATTGGAACTCAAATTGGCTTGGTAAACTCAGTGACCCCTGCCCTACATACACAGGTGAATCCAATTATGAGAAAGAGAATTTAGGGGGTAAGTGTTTAGTAAAATTTTCCTCCTTTAAAAAAGAAAAAAAAAAAAAAAATTCTTTTCTCTGCAGAATAGAAACTTGGGGGTCTCAAAACCACTTTCGAATGACCTGAAGACAAAGATTGTTCCCCATCATGGTTTAGGGGAAGTATACAGAAAGCTGTCTCAGAGATTCCAGCTGTCTGTTTCCACAGTTAAGAACTTGTTGAGGAAATGGAAGATCACAGGCTAAGTTCAAGTTAAGGCTTGAAGTGGCAGACCAAGAAAAATCTCAGACAGAAGCAACAAATGGTGAGAATAGTCAGTCAACCCACAGACCAGCACCAAAGACCTGCAACATAATCTTGCTGCAGATGGAGATGATGTGCACCATTCAATCATTTGGCGCACTTTACACAAGGAGATGCTGTAATGCGAGAGTGATGCAGAGGAAGCCCACAGCACAAACAGAGCTGCTTGAGATATGATAAAGCACATTTGGACAAGCCAGCTTCATTTTGGAATAAGGTGCTGTGGACTGATGAGTTATTTGGGCATAACAAGGGGTATTATGCATGGAGGAAAAAGAATACAGCATTCCAAGAAAAAACATCAGCTACCTACAGTAAAATATTTTGGTGGTTCCATCATGCTGTGCGGCCAGTGCAGGGAATGGAAATCTTGTCAAAGTTGAGAGACGCATAGATTCCACTCAGTATCAGCAGATTCTGGAGACCAATGTCCAGGAATCAGTGACAAAACTACAGCTGCGCCAAGGCTGGATCTTTCAACAAGACTACGACCCTAAACACTGCTCAAAATCCACTAAGGCATTCATGCAGAGGAACAAGTACAACATTCTGGATTGGCCACATCAGTCCCCAGACCTGAATATAATTGAAAATCTGTGGTTTGAGTTAAAGAGAGCTGCCCATGCTCAGAAGCCATCAAACCTGAATGAATTACAGATGTTTTGTAAAGAGGAATGGTTCAAAATACCTTCAACCAGAATCCAGACTCATTGGAAGTTACAGGAAGTGTTTAGAGGCTGTTGGGTTTGTTCAACATTACGCCCACTTCACTCTTCCTGACAAAATTTGGCACGGTTACTGGCTGTCGCTTTGACCGTTTAACAAGATGCCAAATGAACCCTTCCCCCCCCCCCCCCCCCCCATGTCCATTAGTATACCCACAAATCATATATGTGGGTATACTGTATGCTGTTCTTATTCATTAGAGAGGCGTATAATTGGCCCCACATTTATTCTGCAGCAGGAAAATAACCCCACAAATACAGCTGAAGTGATTAGGAACGATGTTTAGCATAAAGAAGTCTTTGGAAGTGACGGTTTGGTCCCCACAGAGACCTGATTTCCACATGTGTGTGTCTGGGATTACATGGAGACAGAAGGTTGTGAGAAAGTGTACAACTTCACATCTACAGAAGATCTGAGGTTTAATTCTCCATTGATGATTGGAACAACCTACCAGGTGAGTTCCTTCAAAAACTGCAAGTGTACCTAAAATAATTGATGCTGTTTTGAAGGTGAAGGGTGGTCACCCCAAATATTGTTGAAGATTTCTTGTCTGTTTGTTCACTGCATTATTTTAAATGATGAAAAATAAATGCTACTTGGATTTATAAAAATTATTTTCTCAGCACTTTTTTTTTTTTTTTTTACACCTGCCTTAAACTTTAGCACACTACTATGTATATGACAGAACAGAGCACAGAGCACAGAGCACAGAGCACAGAGCACAGAGCACAGAGCACAGAGCACAGAGCACAGAGCACAGAGCACAGAGCACAGAGCACAGAGCACAGAGCACAGAGCACAGAGCACAGAGCACAGAGCACAGAGCACAGAGCACAGAGCACAGAGCACAGAGCACAGAGCACAGAGCACAGAGCACAGAGCACAGAGCACAGAGCACAGAGCACAGAGCACAGAGCACAGAGCACAGAGCACAGAGCACAGAGCACAGAGCACAGAGCACAGAGCACAGAGCACAGAGCACAGAGCACAGAGCACAGAGCACAGAGCACAGAGCACAGAGCACAGAGCACAGAGCACAGAGCACAGAGCACAGAGCACAGAGCACAGAGCACAGAGCACAGAGCACAGAGCACAGAGCACAGAGCACAGAGCACAGAGCACAGAGCACAGAGCACAGAGCACAGAGCACAGAGCACAGAGCACAGAACACAGAACACAGAACACAGAACACAGAACACAGAACACAGAACACAGAACACAGAACACAGAACACAGAACACAGAACACAGAACACAGAACACAGAACACAGAACACAGAACACAGAACACAGAACACAGAACACAGAACACAGAACACAGAACAGAACACAGAACAGAACACAGAACAGAACACAGAACACAGAACACAGAACACAGAACACAGAACACAGAACACAGAACACAGAACACAGAACACAGAACACAGAACACAGAACAGAACACAGAACACAGAACACAGAACACAGAACACAGAACAGAACAGAACACAGAACAGAACACAGAACACAGAACACAGAACACAGAACACAGAACAGAACACAGAACACAGAACACAGAACACAGAACACAGAACACAGAACACAGAACACAGAACACAGAACACAGAACACAGAACACAGAACACAGAACACAGAACACAGAACACAGAACACAGAACACAGAACACAGAACACAGAACACAGAACACAGAACAGAACACAGAACACAGAACACAGAACAGAACACAGAACACAGAACACAGAACAGAACACAGAACACAGAACACAGAACAGAACACAGAACAGAACACAGAACACAGAACAGAACACAGAAAACAGAACACAGAACACAGAACACAGAACACAGAACACAGAACACAGAACAGAACACAGAACACAGAACAGAACACAGAACAGAACACAGAACACAGAACAGAACACAGAACAGAACACAGAACACAGAACAGAACACAGAACAGAACACAGAACACAGAACAGAACACAGAACAGAACACAGAACAGAACACAGAACACAGAACAGAACACAGAACAGAACACAGAACACAGAACACAGAACACAGAACACAGAACACAGAACACAGAACACAGAACACAGAACACAGAACACAGAACACAGAACACAGAACACAGAACACAGAACACAGAACACAGAACACAGAACACAGAACACAGAACACAGAACACAGAACACAGAACACAGAACACAGAACACAGAACACAGAACACAGAACACAGAACACAGAACACAGAACACAGAACACAGAACACAGAACACAGAACACAGAACACAGAACACAGAACACAGAACACAGAACACAGAACACAGAACACAGAACACAGAACAGAACACAGAACAGAACACAGAACACAGAACACAGAACACAGAACAGAACACAGAACACAGAACACAGAACACAGAACACAGAACACAGAACACAGAACAGAACACAGAACACAGAACAGAACACAGAACACAGAACAGAACACAGAACACAGAACAGAACACAGAACAGAACACAGAACACAGAACAGAACACAGAACAGAACACAGAACAGAACACAGAACACAGAACAGAACACAGAACAGAACACAGAACACAGAACAGAACACAGAACACAACACAGAACACAGAACAGAACACAGAACACAGAACAGAACACAGAACACAACACAGAACACAGAACAGAACACAGAACACAGAACAGAACACAGAACAGAACACAGAACAGAACACAGAACACAGAACACAGAACAGAACACAGAACACAGAACACAGAACACAGAACACAGAACAGAACACAGAACACAGAACACAGAACACAGAACACAGAACACAGAACACAGAACACAGAACACAGAACACAGAACACAGAACACAGAACACAGAACACAGAACACAGAACACAGAACACAGAACACAGAACACAGAACACAGAACAGAACACAGAACAGAACACAGAACACAGAACACAGAACACAGAACACAGAACACAGAACACAGAACACAGAACACAGAACACAGAACACAGAACAGAACACAGAACACAGAACACAGAACAGAACACAGAACACAGAACAGAACACAGAACAGAACACAGAACACAGAACACAGAACACAGAACACAGAACAGAACACAGAACACAGAACAGAACACAGAACAGAACACAGAACACAGAACACAGAACACAGAACACAGAACACAGAACAGAACACAGAACACAGAACACAGAACACAGAACACAGAACACAGAACACAGAACACAGAACACAGAACACAGAACACAGAACACAGAACACAGAACACAGAACACAGAACACA
The DNA here is from genome assembly GCF_040937935.1 of Hyperolius riggenbachi. NCBI lineage: Eukaryota > Metazoa > Chordata > Amphibia > Anura > Hyperoliidae > Hyperolius > Hyperolius riggenbachi. The sequence goes on along the minus strand of NC_090648.1, from coordinate 285,131,414 downwards.
GAACACAGAACACAGAACACAGAACACAGAACACAGAACACAGAACACAGAACACAGAACACAGAACACAGAACACAGAACACAGAACACAGAACACAGAACACAGAACACAGAACACAGAACACAGAACACAGAACACAGAACACAGAACACAGAACAGAACACAGAACAGAACACAGAACACAGAACACAGAACACAGAACACAGAACACAGAACACAGAACACAGAACACAGAACACAGAACAGAACACAGAACACAGAACAGAACACAGAACACAGAACAGAACACAGAACAGAACACAGAACACAGAACACAGAACACAGAACACAGAACAGAACACAGAACACAACACAGAACACAGAACAGAACACAGAACACAGAACAGAACACAGAACACAACACAGAACACAGAACAGAACACAGAACACAGAACACAGAACACAGAACACAGAACAGAACACAGAACACAACACAGAACACAGAACAGAACACAGAACACAGAACAGAACACAGAACACAACACAGAACACAGAACAGAACACAGAACACAGAACAGAACACAGAACAGAACACAGAACAGAACACAGAACACAGAACACAGAACAGAACACAGAACACAGAACACAGAACACAGAACAGAACACAGAACACAGAACACAGAACACAGAACACAGAACACAGAACACAGAACACAGAACACAGAACACAGAACACAGAACACAGAACACAGAACACAGAACACAGAACACAGAACACAGAACAGAACACAGAACAGAACACAGAACACAGAACACAGAACACAGAACACAGAACACAGAACACAGAACAGAACACAGAACAGAACACAGAACACAGAACACAGAACACAGAACACAGAACACAGAACACAGAACACAGAACAGAACACAGAACACAGAACAGAACACAGAACAGAACACAGAACACAGAACACAGAACACAGAACACAGAACAGAACACAGAACACAGAACAGAACACAGAACAGAACACAGAACACAGAACACAGAACACAGAACACAGAACACAGAACAGAACACAGAACACAGAACACAGAACAGAACACAGAACACAGAACAGAACACAGAACAGAACACAGAACACAGAACACAGAACACAGAACACAGAACACAGAACACAGAACACAGAACACAGAACACAGAACACAGAACACAGAACACAGAACACAGAACACAGAACACAGAACACAGAACACAGAACACAGAACACAGAACACAGAACACAGAACACAGAACACAGAACACAGAACACAGAACACAGAACAGAACACAGAACACAGAACACAGAACAGAACACAGAACAGAACACAGAACACAGAACAGAACACAGAAAACAGAACACAGAACACAGAACACAGAACAGAACACAGAACACAGAACAGAACACAGAACACAGAACAGAACACAGAACAGAACACAGAACAGAACACAGAACACAGAACACAGAACACAGAACACAGAACAGAACACAGAACACAGAACAGAACACAGAACAGAACACAGAACAGAACACAGAACACAGAACACAGAACACAGAACAGAACACAGAACACAGAACACAGAACACAGAACAGAACACAGAACAGAACACAGAACACAGAACAGAACACAGAACACAGAACACAGAACACAGAACACAGAACAGAACACAGAACACAGAACACACAGAACAGAACACAGAACACAGAACAGAACACAGAACACAGAACAGAACACAGAACAGAACACAGAACACAGAACAGAACACAGAACAGAACACAGAACACAGAACAGAACACAGAACAGAACACAGAACAGAACACAGAACACAGAACAGAACACAGAACAGAACACAGAAAACAGAACACAGAACACAGAACACAGAACACAGAACAGAACACAGAACACAGAACACAGAACACAGAACACAGAACAGAACACAGAACACAGAACACACAGAACAGAACACAGAACACAGAACAGAACACAGAACACAGAACAGAACACAGAACAGAACACAGAACACAGAACAGAACACAGAACACAGAACACAGAACAGAACACAGAACACAGAACAGAACACAGAACAGAACACAGAACACAGAACACAGAACACAGAACACAGAACACAGAACACAGAACACAGAACACAGAACACAGAACACAGAACACAGAACACAGAACACAGAACACAGAACACAGAACACAGAACACAACACAGAACAGAACACAGAACAGAACACAGAACACAGAACAGAACACAGAACACAGAACACAGAACAGAACACAGAACAGAACACAGAACAGAACACAGAACACAGAACAGAACACAGAACACAGAACACAGAACAGAACACAGAACAGAACACAGAACAGAACACAGAACACAGAACAGAACACAGAACAGAACACAGAACACAGAACAGAACACAGAACAGAAAACAGAACACAGAACAGAAAACAGAACACAGAACAGAACACAGAACAGAACACAGAACAGAACACAGAACAGAACACAGAACACAGAACAGAACACAGAACAGAACACAGAACACAGAACAGAACACAGAACACAGAACAGAACACAGAACACAGAACAGAACACAGAACAGAACACAGAACAGAACACAGAACACAGAACAGAACACAGAACAGAACACAGAACACAGAACAGAACACAGAACACAGAACAGAACACAGAACACAGAACAGAACACAGAACAGAACACAGAACACAGAACAGAACACAGAACAGAACACAGAACACAGAACAGAACACAGAACAGAAAACAGAACACAGAACAGAAAACAGAACACAGAACAGAACACAGAACAGAACACAGAACAGAACACAGAACAGAACACAGAACACAGAACAGAACACAGAACAGAACACAGAACACAGAACACAGAACACAGAACACAGAACACAGAACACAGAACACAGAACAGAACACAGAACACAGAACACAGAACACAGAACAGAACACAGAACACAGAACACAGAACACAGAACACAGAACACAGAAACACAGAACACAGAACACAGAACACAGAACACAGAACACAGAACACAGAACAGAACACAGAACAGAACACAGAACACAGAACACAGAACACAGAACACAGAACACAGAACACAGAACACAGAACACAGAACACAGAACACAGACACAGAACACAGAACACAGAACACAGAACACAGAACACAGAACACAGAACAGAACACAGAACAGAACACAGAACACAGAACACAGAACACAGAACACAGAACACAGAACACAGAACACAGAACAGAACACAGAACACAGAACACAGAACACAGAACACAGAACACAGAACACAGAACACAGAACAGAACACAGAACACAGAACACAGAACACAGAACACAGAACACAGAACACAGAACACAGAACACAGAACACAGAACAGAACACAGAACAGAACACAGAACACAGAACACAGAACACAGAACACAGAACACAGAACAGAACACAGAACACAGAACACAGAACAGAACACAGAACACAGAACACAGAACAGAACACAGAACAGAACACAGAACACAGAACAGAACACAGAACACAGAACACAGAACACAGAACACAGAACAGAACACAGAACACAGAACAAACACAGAACACAGAACACAGAACACAGAACAGAACACAGAACACAGAACACAGAACACAGAACACAGAACACAGAACACAGAACAGAACACAGAACACAGAACACAGAACAGAACACAGAACAGAAACACAGAACACAGAACACAGAACAGAACACAGAACACAGAACACAGAACACAGAACAGACACAGAACAGAACACAGAACACAGAACACAGAACAGACACAGAACACAGAACACAGAACACAGAACACAGACACAGAACACAGAACAGAACACAGAACACAGAACAGAACACAGAACACAGAACACAGAACACAGAACAGAACACAGAACACAGAACACAGAACACACAGAACACAGAACAGAACACAGAACACAGAACAGAACACAGAACACAGAACACAGAACACAGAACAGAACACAGAACACAGAACAGAACACAGAACAGAACACAGAACACAGAACAGAACACAGAACACAGAACACAGAACACAGAACAGAACACAGAACACAGAACAGAACACAGAACAGAACACAGAACAGAACACAGAACACAGAACAGAACACAGAACACAGAACACAGAACACAGAACACAGAACACAGAACACAGAACACAGAACACAGAACACAGAACACAGAACACAGAACACAGAACACAGAACACAGAACACAGAACACACAGAACAGAACACAGAACACAGAACAGAACACAGAACACAGAACAGAACACAGAACAGAACACAGAACACAGAACAGAACACAGAACACAGAACACAGAACAGAACACAGAACACAGAACAGAACACAGAACAGAACACAGAACACAGAACACAGAACACAGAACACAGAACACAGAACACAGAACACAGAACACAGAACACAGAACACAGAACACAGAACACAGACACAGAACACAGAACACAGAACACAGACACAGAACAGAACACAGAACAGAACACAGAACACAGAACAGAACACAGAACACAGAACACAGAACAGAACACAGAACAGAACACAGAACAGAACACAGAACACAGAACAGAACACAGAACAGAACACAGAACACAGAACAGAACACAGAACAGAACACAGAACACAGAACAGAACACAGAACACAGAACAGAACACAGAACAGAACACAGAACACAGAACACAGAACACAGAACAGAACACAGAACAGAACACAGACACAGAACACAGAACACAGAACAGAACACAGAACAGAACACAGAACACAGAACAGAACACAGAACACAGAACAGAACACAGAACACAGAACAGAACACAGAACAGAACACAGAACACAGAACAGAACACAGAACACAGACACAGAACACAGAACAGAACACAGAACAGAACACAGAACACAGAACACAGAACACAGAACACAGAACACAGAACACAGAACAGAACACAGAACAGAACACAGACACAGAACACAGAACACAGAACAGAACACAGAACAGAACACAGAACACAGAACAGAACACAGAACACAGAACACAGAACACAGAACACAGACACAGAACACAGAACAGAACACAGAACAGAACACAGAACACAGAACAGAACACAGAACACAGAACAGAACACAGAACACAGAACAGACACAGAACACAGAACAGAACACAGAACACACAGAACACAGAACACAGAACAGAACACAGAACAGAACACAGAACACAGAACAGAACACAGAACACAGAACAGAACACAGAACACAGAACAGAACACAGAACAGAACACAGAACACAGAACAGAACACAGAACACAGAACAGAACACAGAACACAGAACAGAACACAGAACAGAACACAGAACACAGACACAGAACACAGAACAGAACACAGAACACAGAACAGAACACAGAACACAGAACAGAACACAGAACACAGAACAGAACACAGAACACAGAACAGAACACAGAACAGAACACAGAACAGAACACAGAACACAGAACAGAACACAGAACAGAACACAGAACACAGAACACAGACACAGAACACAGAACACAGAACACAGAACCACAGAACACAGAACAGAACACAGAACACAGAACACAGAACACACAGAACACAGAACACAGAACACAGAACACAGAACAGAACACAGAACACAGAACACAGAACACAGAACACAGAACAGAACACAGAACACAGAACACAGAACACAGACACAGAACACAGAACACAGAACACAGAACACAGACACAGAACACAGAACACAGAACCAGAACACAGACACAGAACACAGAACAGAACACAGAACACAGAACACAGAACACAGAACAGAACACAGAACACAGAACAGAACACAGAACAGAACACAGAACACAGAACACAGAACACAGAACAGAACACAGAACACAGAACAGAACACAGAACAGAACACAGAACACAGAACACAGAACAGAACACAGAACACAGAACACAGAACACAGAACACAGAACACAGAACAGAACACAGAACACAGAACACAGAACACAGAACAGAACACAGAACACAGAACAGAACACAGAACACAGAACAGAACACAGAACAGAACACAGAACACAGAACAGAACACAGAACAGAACACAGAACACAGAACAGAACACAGAACAGAACACAGAACAGAACACAGAACACAGAACAGAACACAGAACAGAACACAGAACACAGAACAGAACACAGAACACAGAACAGAACACAGAACAGAACACAGAACAGAACACAGAACACAGAACAGAACACAGAACAGAACACAGAACACAGAACACAGAACACAGAACACAGAACACAGAACACAGAACACAGAACACAGAACAGAACACAGAACACAGAACACAGAACACAGAACAGAACACAGAACACAGAACACAGAACACAGAACACAGAACACAGAACACAGAACACAGAACACAGAACACAGAACAGAACACAGAACAGAACACAGAACACAGAACACAGAACACAGAACACAGAACACAGAACACAGAACACAGAACACAGAACACAGAACACAGAACACAGAACAGAACACAGAACACAGAACACAGAACAGAACACAGAACACAGAACAGAACAACAGAACAGAACACAGAACACAGAACACAGAACACAGAACAGAACACAGAACACAGAACAGAACACAGAACAGAACACAGAACACAGAACACAGAACACAGAACAGAACACAGAACACAGACACAGAACACAGAACACAGAACACAGAACACAGAACACAGAACACAGAACACAGAACACAGAACACAGAACACAGAACACAGAACACAGAACAGAACACAGAACACAGAACACAGAACAGAACACAGAACACAGAACACAGAACAGAACACAGAACAGAACACAGAACACAGAACAGAACACAGAACACAGAACACAGAACACAGAACACAGAACAGAACACAGAACACAGAACAGAACACAGAACACAGAACAGAACACAGAACAGAACACAGAACAGAACACAGAACACAGAACACAGAACACAGAACACAGAACAGAACACAGAACACAGAACAGAACACAGAACAGAACACAGAACAGAACACAGAACACAGAACACAGAACACAGAACAGAACACAGAACACAGAACACAGAACACAGAACAGAACACAGAACACAGAACAGAACACAGAACAGAACACAGAACACAGAACACAGAACACAGAACACAGAACACAGAACAGAACACAGAACACAGAACACACAGAACAGAACACAGAACACAGAACACAGAACACAGAACACAGAACAGAACACAGAACACAGAACAGAACACAGAACAGAACACAGAACACAGAACACAGAACACAGAACACAGAACACAGAACACAGACACAGAACACAGAACACAGAACACAGAACACAGAACACAGAACACGAACACAGAACACAGAACACAGAACACAGAACACAGAACACAGAACACAGAACACAGAACAGAACACAGAACAGAACACAGAACAGAACACAGAACACAGAACACAGAACACAACACAGAACACAGAACACAGAACACAGAACACAGAACACAGAACACAGAACACAGAACACAGAACACAGAACACAGAACACAGAACACAGAACACAGAACACAGAACACAGAACACAGAACACAGAACAGAACACAGAACAGAACACAGAACACAGAACACAGAACACAGAACACAGAACAGAACAGAACACAGAACACAGAACAGAACACAGAACACAGAACACAGAACACAGAACACAGAACACAGAACAGAACACAGAACACAGACACAGAACACAGAACAGAACACAGAACACAGAACAGAACACAGAACACAGAACACAGAACACAGAACACAGAACACAGAACACAGAACAGAACACAGAACACAGAACACAGAACAGAACACAGAACACAGAACAGAACACAGAACACAGAACAGAACACAGAACACAGAACAGAACACAGAACACAGAACAGAACACAGAACACAGAACAGAACAGAACACAGAACAAGAACACAGAACACAGAACAGAACACAGAACACAGAACAGAACACAGAACACAGAACACAGAACACAGAACACAGAACAGAACACAGAACACAGAACAGAACACAGAACACAGAACACAGAACACAGAACACAGAACAGAACACAGAACAGAACACAGAACACAGAACAGAACACAGAACACAGAACACAGAACACAGACACAGAACACAGAACAGAACACAGAACACAGAACAGAACACAGAACACAGAACACAGAACACAGAACAGAACACAGAACACAGAACAGAACACAGAACACAGAACAGAACACAGAACACAGAACAGAACACAGAACACAGAACACAGAACACAGAACAGAACACAGAACACAGAACAGAACACAGAACAGAACACAGAACAGAACACAGAACACAGAACAGAACACAGAACAGAACACAGAACACAGAACAGAACACAGAACAGAACACAGAACAGAACACAGAACACAGAACAGAACACAGAACAGAACACAGAACACAGAACAGAACACAGAACAGAACACAGAACAGAACACAGAACACAGAACAGAACACAGAACAGAACACAGAACACAGAACACAGAACACAGAACAGAACACAGAACACAGAACAGAACACAGAACACAGAACACAGAACAGAACACAGAACACAGAACACAGAACAGAACACAGAACACAGAACACAGAACACAGAACAGAACACAGAACACAGAACAGAACACAGAACACAGAACAGAACACAGAACACAGAACAGAACACAGACACAGAACAGAACACAGAACACAGAACAGAACACAGAACACAGAACACAGAACACAGAACAGAACACAGAACAGAACACAGAACACAGAACAGAACACAGAACAGAACAGAACACAGAACAGAACACAGAACAGAACACAGAACAGAACACAGAACACAGAACAGAACACAGAACAGAACACAGAACACAGAACAGAACACAGAACACAGAACACAGAACACAGAACAGAACACAGAACACAGAACACAGAACAGAACACAGAACACAGAACAGAACACAGAACAGAACACAGAACACAGAACACAGAACAGAACACAGAACACAGAACAGAACACAGAACAGAACACAGAACACAGAACAGAACACAGAACACAGAACAGAACACAGAACACAGAACAGAACACAGAACACAGAACAGAACACAGAACAGAACACAGAACACAGAACAGAACACAGAACACAGAACACAGAACAGAACACAGAACACAGAACAGAACACAGAACACAGAACACAGAACAGAACACAGAACACAGAACAGAACACAGAACACAGAACACAGAACACAGAACACAGAACACAGAACACAGAACACAGAACACAGAACACAGAACACAGAACAGAACACAGAACAGAACACAGAACAGAACACAGAACAGAACACAGAACACAGAACAGAACACAGAACAGAACACAGAACAGAACACAGAACACAGAACACAGAACACAGAACACAGAACAGAACACAGAACACAGAACAGAACACAGAACACAGAACACAGAACAGAACACAGAACAGAACACAGAACACAGAACAGAACACAGAACACAGAACACAGAACACAGAACACAGAACAGAACACAGAACACAGAACAGAACACAGAACAGAACAGAACACAGAACACAGAACACAGAACACAGAACACAGAACACAGAACACAGAACACAGAACACAGAACACAGAACACAGAACAGAACACAGAACACAGAACACAGAACACAGAACACAGAACAGAACACAGAACACAGAACAGACACAGAACACAGAACACAGAACACAGAACACAGAACACAGAACACAGAACAGAACACAGAACAGAACACAGAACACAGAACAGAACACAGAACACAGAACAGAACACAGAACACAGAACACAGAACACAGAACAGAACACAGAACACAGAACAGAACACAGAACACAGAACACAGAACAGAACACAGAACACAGAACAGAACACAGAACACAGAACAGAACACAGAACACAGAACAGAACACAGAACACAGAACACAGAACACAGAACAGAACACAGAACAGAACACAGAACACAGAACACAGAACACAGAACACAGAACAGAACACAGAACACAGAACAGAACACAGAACACAGAACACAGAACACAGACAGACACAGAACACAGAACAGAACACAGAACAGAACAGAACACAGAACACAGAACAGAACACAGAACACAGAACACAGAACAGAACACAGAACACAGAACAGAACACAGAACAGAACACAGAACAGAACACAGAACAGAACACAGAACACAGAACACAGAACACAGAACACAGCACAGAACACAGAACAGAACACAGAACAGAACACAGAACACAGAACACAGAACAGAACACAGAACAGAACACAGAACACAGAACAGAACACAGAACACAGAACAGAACACAGAACACAGAACACAGAACACAGAACAGAACCAGAACAGAACACAGAACACAGAACACAGAACAGAACACAGAACAGAACACAGAACACAGAACAGAACACAGAACAGAACACAGAACAGAACACAGAACAGAACACAGAACACAGAACAGAACACAGAACACAGAACAGAACACAGAACACAGAACAGAACACAGAACACAGAACAGAACACAGAACAGAACACAGAACAGAACACAGAACAGAACACAGAACACAGAACACAGAACACAGAACACAGAACAGAACACAGAACACAGAACAGAACACAGAACAGAACACAGAACACAGAACACAGAACAGAACACAGAACAGAACACAGAACACAGAACAGAACACAGAACAGAACACAGAACACAGAACACAGAACAGAACACAGAACACAGAACAGAACACAGAACACAGAACAGAACACAGAACAGAACACAGAACACAGAACAGAACACAGAACACAGAACAGAACACAGAACACAGAACAGACAGAACACAGAACAGAACACAGAACAGAACACAGAACAGAACACAGAACACAGAACAGAACACAGAACACAGAACAGAACACAGAACACAGAACAGAACACAGAACACAGAACAGAACACAGAACAGAACACAGAACAGAACACAGAACACAGAACAGAACACAGAACAGAACACAGAACACAGAACAGAACACAGAACAGAACACAGAACACAGAACACAGAACACAGAACACAGAACACAGAACACAGAACACAGAACAGAACACAGAACACAGAACAGAACACAGAACAGACACAGAACACAGAACACAGAACACAGAACACAGAACAGAACACAGAACACAGAACACAGAACAGAACACAGAACAGAACACAGAACAGAACACAGAACAGAACACAGAACAGAACACAGAACACAGAACAGAACACAGAACACAGAACAGAACACAGAACAGAACACAGAACACAGAACAGAACACAGAACACAGAACACAGAACACAGAACAGAACACAGAACACAGAACAGAACACAGAACACAGAACAGAACACAGAACAGAACACAGAACACAGAACACAGAACAGAACACAGAACACAGAACAGAACACAGAACACAGAACAGAACACAGAACACAGAACACAGAACAGAACACAGAACAGAACACAGAACACAGAACACAGAACAGAACACAGAACAGAACACAGAACACAGACACAGAACACAGAACAGAACACAGAACAGAACACAGAACACAGAACACAGAACAGAACACAGAACACAGAACAGAACACAGAACACAGAACAGAACACAGAACACAGAACAGAACACAGAACAGAACACAGAACAGAACACAGAACACAGAACAGAACACAGAACACAGAACAGAACACAGAACACAGAACAGAACACAGAACAGAACACAGAACACAGAACACAGAACACAGAACAGAACACAGAACACAGAACAGAACACAGAACAGAACACAGAACAGAACACAGAACACAGAACACAGAACAGAACACAGAACACAGAACACAGAACACAGAACACAGAACACAGAACACAGAACAGAACACAGAACACAGAACACAGAACACAGAACACAGAACAGACACAGAACACAGAACAGAACACAGAACACAGAACACAGAACACAGAACACAGAACAGAACACAGAACACAGAACACAGAACACAGAACACAGAACACAGAACACAGAACACAGAACACAGAACACAGAACACAGAACAGAACACAGAACACAGAACACAGAACACAGAACAGAACACAGAACAGAACACAGAACAGAACACAGAACAGAACACAGAACAGAACACAGAACACAGAACACAGAACAGAACACAGAACACAGAACAGAACACAGAACACAGAACACAGAACACAGAACACAGAACAGAACACAGACACAGAACACAGAACACAGAACAGAACACAGAACACAGAACAGAACACAGAACACAGAACAGAACACAGAACACAGAACAGAACACAGAACACAGAACACAGAACAGAACACAGAACACAGAACACAGAACACAGAACACAGAACAGAACACAGAACACAGAACACAGAACAGAACAGAACACAGAACACAGAACACAGAACACAGAACAGAACACAGACACAGAACACAGAACACAGAACACAGAACACAGAACACAGAACAGAACACAGAACAGAACAGAACACAGAACAGAACACAGAACACAGAACAGAACACAGAACAGAACACAGAACACAGAACAGAACACAGAACACAGAACAGAACACAGAACACAGAACAGAACAGAACAAGAACACAGAACACAGAACAGAACACAGAACAGAACACAGAACACAGAACAGAACACAGAACACAGAACAGAACACAGAACACAGAACAGAACACAGAACACAGAACACAGAACACAGAACAGAACACAGAACACAGAACAACAGAACACAGAACACAGAACACAGAACACAGAACAGAACACAGAACACAGAACAGAACACAGAACACAGAACACAGAACACAGAACAGAACACAGAACACAGAACAGAACACAGAACAGAACACAGAACACAGAACAGAACACAGAACAGAACACAGAACACAGAACAGAACACAGAACACAGAACAGACACAGAACACAGAACACAGAACACAGAACAGAACACAGAACACAGAACAGAACACAGAACACAGAACAGAACACAGAACAGAACACAGAACAGAACACAGAACACAGAACACAGAACAGAACACAGAACACAGAACAGAACACAGAACACAGAACACAGAACAGAACACAGAACACAGAACACAGAACACAGAACACAGAACAGAACACAGAACACAGAACAGAAACAGAACACAGAACACAGAACACAGAACACAGAACACAGAACACAGAACAGAACACAGAACACAGAACACAGAACACAGAACACAGAACACAGAACACAGAACAGAACACAGAACACAGAACAGAACACAGAACAGAACACAGAACAGAACACAGAACAGAACACAGAACAGAACACAGAACACAGAACAGAGAACAGAACACAGAACACAGAACACAGAACACAGAACACAGAACACAGAACACAGAACACAGAACACAGAACACAGAACACAGAACACAGAACAGAACAGAACACAGAACACAGAACACAGAACACAGAACACAGAACAGAACACAGAACACAGAACACAGAACACAGAACCAGAACACAGAACACAGAACAGAACACAGAACACAGAACAGAACACAGAACACAGAACACAGAACAGAACACAGAACACAGAACAGAACAGAACACAGAACAGAACAGAACACAGAACAGAACACAGAACACAGAACAGAACACAGAACACAGAACAGAACACAGAACAGAACACAGAACACAGAACACAGAACACACAGAACAGAACACAGAACACAGAACACAGAACACAGAACAGAACACAGAACACAGAACAGAACACAGAACACAGAACAGAACACAGAACACAGAACACAGAACACAGAACAGAACACAGAACACAGAACAGAACACAGAACACAGAACACAGAACACAGAACACAGAACACAGAACACAGAACACAGAACACAGAACAGAACACAGAACACAGAACACAGAACAGAACACAGACACAGAACACAGAACACAGAACACAGAACAGAACACAGAACACAGAACACAGAACACAGAACAGAACACAGAACAGAACACAGAACACAGAACACAGAACAGAACACAGAACACAGAACAGAACACAGAACACAGAACAGAACACAGAACACAGAACACAGAACACAGAACAGAACACAGAACACAGAACAGAACACAGAACAGAACACAGAACACAGAACAGAACACAGAACACAGAACAGAACACAGAACACAGAACACAGAACACAGAACAGAACACAGAACACAGAACAGAACACAGAACACAGAACAGAACACAGAACACAGAACACAGAACAGAACACAGAACACAGAACACAGAACAGAACACAGAACACAGAACAGAACACAGAACACAGAACACAGAACAGAACACAGAACACAGAACAGAACACAGAACAGAACACAGAACAGAACACAGAACACAGAACAGAACACAGAACACAGAACACAGAACACAGAACAGAACACAGAACACAGAACAGAACACAGAACACAGAACAGAACACAGAACACAGAACAGAACACAGAACACAGAACACAGACAGAACACAGAACACAGACACAGAACAGAACACAGAACACAGAACAGAACACAGAACACAGAACACAGAACAGAACACAGAACACAGAACACAGAACACAGAACACAGAACAGAACACAGAACAGAACACAGAACACAGAACACAGAACACAGAACACAGAACACAGAACACAGAACACAGAACAGAACACAGAACACAGAACAGAACACAGAACACAGAACACAGAACACAGAACACAGAACAGAACACAGAACACAGAACAGAACACAGAACAGAACACAGAACAGAACACAGAACACAGAACAGAACACAGAACAGAACACAGAACACAGAACACAGAACACAGAACACAGAACACAGAACACAGAACACAGAACACAGAACAGAACACAGAACACAGAACACAGAACACAGAACAGAACACAGAACACAGAACACAGAACACAGAACACAGAACAGAACACAGAACACAGAACACAGAACACAGAACACAGAACACAGAACACAGAACAGAACACAGAACACAGAACAGAACACAGAACACAGAACACAGAACAGAACACAGAACACAGAACAGAACACAGAACACAGAACAGAACACAGAACACAGAACAGAACACAGAACAGAACACAGAACACAGAACACAGAACACAGAACACAGAACAGAACACAGAACACAGAACACAGAACACAGAACAGAACACAGAACACAGAACAGAACACAGAACACAGAACACAGAACAGAACACAGAACACAGAACAGAACACAGAACAGAACACAGAACACAGAACACAGAACACAGAACACAGAACACAGAACACAGAACACAGAACACAGAACACAGAACAGAACACAGAACACAGAACACAGAACACAGAACAGAACACAGAACAGAACACAGAACACAGAACAGAACACAGAACACAGAACAGAACACAGAACACAGAACAGAACACAGAACACAGAACACAGAACACAGAACACAGAACAGAACACAGAACAGAACACAGAACAGAACACAGAACACAGAACAGAACACAGAACACAGAACACAGAACAGAACACAGAACAGAACACAGAACACAGAACAGAACACAGAACAGAACACAGAACACAGAACAGAACACAGAACACAGAACAGAACACAGAACACAGAACACAGAACACAGAACACAGAACACAGAACAGAACACAGAACAGAACACAGAACACAGAACAGAACACAGAACAGAACACAGAACAGACAGAACACAGAACACAGAACAGAACACAGAACACAGAACACAGAACACAGAACAGACACAGAACACAGAACAGAACACAGAACAGAACACAGAACACAGAACAGAACACAGAACACAGAACAGAACACAGAACACAGAACACAGAACAGAACACAGAACAGAACACAGAACACAGAACAGAACAGAACACAGAACAGAACACAGAACACAGAACACAGAACACAGAACAGAACACAGAACACAGAACAGAACACAGAACACAGAACAGAACACAGAACACAGAACACAGAACAGAACACAGAACACAGAACACAGAACAGAACACAGAACACAGAACACAGACACAGAACACAGAACACAGAACAGAACACAGAACACAGAAACACAGAACACAGAACAGAACACAGAACACAGAACACAGAACACAGAACACAGAACACAGAAACACAGAACACAGACACAGAACACAGAACACAGAACAGAACACAGAACACAGAACACAGAACAGAACACAGAACACAGAACAGAACACAGAACAGAACACAGAACAGAACACAGAACACAGAACAGAAACAGAACAGAACACAGAACACAGAACACAGAACACAGAACACAGAACACAGAACACAGAACACAGAACACAGAACACAGAACACACAGAACAGAACACAGAACACAGAACACAGAACACAGAACACAGAACACAGAACAGAACACAGAACACAGAACACAGAACACAGAACACAGAACAGAACACAGAACACAGAACAGAACACAGAACACAGAACACAGAACACAGAACAGAACACAGAACACAGAACAGAACACAGAACACAGAACACAGAACAGAACACAGAACACAGAACAGAACACAGAACACAGAACAGAACACAGAACACAGAACAGAACACAGAACAGAACACAGAACACAGAACACAGAACAGAACACAGAACAGAACACAGACACAGAACACAGAACACAGAACAGAACACAGAACACAGAACAGAACACAGAACACAGAACAGAACACAGAACACAGAACAGAACACAGAACACAGAACACAGAACACAGAACACAGAACACAGAACACAGAACACAGAACACAGAACACAGAACAGAACACAGAACACAGAACACAGAACACAGAACAGACACAGAACACAGAACACAGAACACAGAACAGAACACAGAACAGAACACAGAACACAGAACACAGAACACAGAACAGAACACAGAACACAGAACAGAACACAGAACACAGAACACAGAACACAGAACACAGAACAGAACACAGAACAGAACACAGAACACAGAACACAGAACACAGAACACAGAACAGAACACAGAAGAACACAGAACACAGAACACAGAACACAGAACAGAACACAGAACAGAACACAGAACACAGAACAGACACAGAACACAGACACAGACACAGAACACAGAACAGAACACAGAACAGAACACAGAACAGAACACAGAACACAGAACACAGAACAGAACACAGAACACAGAACAGAACACAGAACAGAACACAGAACACAGAACACAGAACACAGAACACAGAACAGAACACAGAACAGAACACAGAACACAGAACACAGAACACAGAACAGAACACAGAACACAGAACACAGAACACAGAACACAGAACACAGAACAGAACACAGAACAGAACACAGAACACAGAACAGAACACAGAACAGAACACAGAACACAGAACAGAACACAGAACACAGAACACAGAACAGAACACAGAACACAGAACACAGAACACAGAACAGAACACAGAACACAGAACAGAACACAGAACACAGAACACAGAACACAGAACAGAACACAGAACACAGAACACAGAACAGAACACAGAACACAGAACACAGAACACAGAACAGAACACAGAACACAGAACAGAACACAGAACACAGAACACAGAACACAGAACAGAACACAGAACAGAACACAGAACAGAACACAGAACACAGAACACAGAACAGAACACAGAACACAGAACAGAACACAGAACAGAACACAGACACAGAACAGAACACAGAACACAGAACAGAACACAGAACACAGAACAGAACACAGAACACAGAACAGAACACAGAACACAGAACACAGAACACAGAACAGAACACAGAACAGAACACAGAACACAGAACAGAACACAGAACAGAACAGAACACAGAACACAGAACAGAACACAGAACAGAACACAGAACAGAACACAGAACACAGAACACAGAACAGACACAGAACAGAACACAGAACACAGAACAGAACACAGAACAGAACACAGAACACAGAACAGAACACAGAACACAGAACAGAACACAGAACACAGAACACAGAACACAGAACACAGAACACAGAACACAGAACACAGAACACAGAACACAGAACACAGAACACAGAACACAGAACACAGAACAGAACACAGAACACAGAACAGAAACACAGAACACAGAACAGAACACAGAACACAGAACACAGAACAGAACACAGAACACAGAACAGAACACAGAACACAGAACACAGAACACAGAACAGAACACAGAACAGAACACAGAACACAGAACAGAACACAGAACACAGAACACAGAACACAGAACACAGAACACAGAACACAGAACACAGAACAGAACACAGAACACAGAACACAGAACACAGAACACAGAACAGAACACAGAACAGAACACAGAACAGAACACAGAACAGAACAGAACACAGAACACAGAACACAGAACACAGAACACAGAACACAGAACAGAACACAGAACAGACACAGAACACAGAACACAGAACAGAACACAGAACACAGAACAGAACACAGAACAGAACACAGAACAGAACACAGAACACAGAACAGAACACAGAACACAGAACAGAACACAGAACACAGAACAGAACACAGAACAGAACACAGAACACAGAACAGAACACAGAACAGAACACAGAACACAGAACACAGAACAGAACACAGAACACAGAACACAGAACACAGAACACAGAACACAGAACACAGAACAGAACACAGAACACAGAACACAGAACAGAACACAGAACACAGAACACAGAACAGAACACAGAACACAGAACACAGAACAGAACACAGAACACAGAACAGAACACAGAACAGAACACAGAACACAGAACACAGAACAGAACACAGAACACAGAACACAGAACACAGAACACAGAACAGAACACAGAACACAGAACACAGAACAGAACACAGAACACAGAACAGAACACAGAACAGAACACAGAACAGAACACAGAACACAGAACACAGAACACAGAACACAGAACACAGAACACAGAACACAGAACAGAACACAGAACACAGAACACAGACACAGAACACAGAACACAGAACACAGAACAGAACACAGAACACAGAACACAGAACAGAACACAGAACACAGAACAGAACACAGAACAGAACACAGAACAGAACACAGAACACAGAACACAGAACAGAACACAGAACACAGAACAGAACACAGAACACAGAACACAGAACACAGAACAGAACACAGAACACAGAACAGAACACAGAACACAGAACACAGAACACAGAACACAGAACACAGAACACAGAACACAGAACAGAACACAGAACAGAACACAGAACACAGAACACAGAACACAGAACACAGAACAGAACACAGAACAGAACACAGAACACAGAACACAGAACACAGAACAGAACACAGAACACAGAACAGAACACAGAACACAGAACACAGAACAGAACACAGAACAGAACACAGAACACAGAACAGAACACAGAACAGAACACAGAACACAGAACAGAACACAGAACACAGAACACAGAACAGAACACAGAACACAGAACACAGAACAGAACCAGAACACAGAACACAGAACAGAACACAGAACACAGAACACAGAACACAGAACAGAACACAGAACACAGAACACAGAACAGAACACAGAACACAGAACACAGAACACAGAACAGAACACAGAACACAGAACAGAACACAGAACACAGAACACAGAACACAGAACAGAACACAGAACAGAACACAGAACAGAACACAGAACACAGAACACAGAACAGACACAGAACACAGAACAGAACACAGAACACAGAACACAGAACAGAACACAGAACACAGAACAGAACACAGAACACAGAACACAGAACACAGAACAGAACACAGAACAGACACAGAACACAGAACAGAACACAGAACACAGAACAGAACACAGAACAGAACACAGAACACAGAACAGAACACAGAACAGAACACAGAACACAGAACACAGAACAGAACACAGAACAGAACACAGAACAGAACACAGAACACAGAACACAGAACACAGAACAGAACACAGAACACAGAACAGAACACAGAACAGAACACAGAACACAGAACAGAACACAGAACACAGAACAGAACACAGAACACAGAACACAGAACACAGAACACAGAACAGAACACAGAACACAGAACACAGAACACAGAACACAGAACACAGAACACAGAACACAGAACAGAACACAGAACACAGAACAGAACACAGAACAGAACACAGAACACAGAACACAGAACAGAACACAGAACACAGAACAGAACACAGAACACAGAACAGAACACAGAACAGAACACAGAACACAGAACAGAACACAGAACAGAACAGAACACAGAACAGAACACAGAACACAGAACACAGAACACAGAACACAGAACACAGAACACAGAACACAGAACACAGAACACAGAACACAGAACACAGAACAGAACACAGAACACAGAACACAGAACACAGAACAGAACACAGAACACAGAACAGAACACAGAACAGAACACAGAACACAGAACACAGAACACAGAACACAGAACACAGAACACAGAACAGAACACAGAACAGAACACAGAACACAGAACACAGAACAGACACAGAACACAGAACAGAACACAGAACAGAACACAGAACAGAACACAGAACAGAACACAGAACACAGAACAGAACACAGAACACAGAACACAGAACACAGAACACAGAACAGAACACAGAACAGAACACAGAACACAGAACACAGAACACAGAACAGAACACAGAACACAGAACAGAACACAGAACACAGAACACAGAACACAGAACACAGAACACAGAACACAGACAGACACAGAACAGAACACAGAACACAGAACACAGAACACAGAACACAGAACACAGAACACAGAACAGAACACAGAACACAGAACACAGAACACAGAACACAGAACACAGAACACAGAACAGAACACAGAACAGAACACAGAACAGAACACAGAACACAGAACACAGAACACAGAACACAGAACACAGAACACAGAACAGAACACAGAACACAGAACACAGAACAGAACACAGAACACAGAACAGAACACAGAACAGAACACAGAACAGAACACAGAACACAGAACACAACACAGAACACAGAACACAGAACAGAACACAGAACACAGACACAGAACAGAACACAGAACACAGAACAGAACACAGAACAGAACACAGAACAGAACACAGAACACAGAACAGAACACAGAACACAGAACAGAACACAGAACACAGAACAGAACACAGACAGAACACAGAACACAGAACACAGACACAGAACACAGAACAGAACACAGAACAGAACACAGAACAGAACACAGAACACAGAACACAGAACACAGAACAGAACACAGAACACAGAACACAGAACAGAACACAGAACACAGAACACAGAACACAGAACACAGAACAGAACACAGAACACAGAACAGAACACAGAACCAGAACACAGAACACAGAACAGAACACAGAACACAGAACAGAACACAGAACACAGAACAGAACACAGAACACAGAACAGAACACAGAACACAGAACAGAACACAGAACACAGAACACAGAACAGAACACAGAACACAGAACACAGAACACAGAACACAGAACACAGAACACAGAACACAGAACAGAACACAGAACACAGAACAGAACACAGAACACAGAACACAGAACACAGAACACAGAACACAGAACAGAACACAGAACAGAACACAGAACAGAACACAGAACACAGAACACAGAACACAGAACAGAACACAGAACAGAACACAGAACACAGAACACAGAACACAGAACAGAACACAGAACAGAACACAGAACAGAACACAGAACACAGAACAGAACACAGAACACAGAACAGAACACAGAACAGAACACAGAACACAGAACACAGAACACAGAACAACAGAACACAGAACACAGAACACAGAACAGAACACAGAACACAGAACAGAACACAGAACAGAACACACAGAACAGAACACAGAACAGAACACAGAACACAGAACAGAACACAGAACACAGAACAGAACACAGAACAGAACACAGAACAGAACACAGAACACAGAACACAGAACAGAACACAGAACACAGAACAGAACACAGAACAGAACACAGAACACAGAACACAGAACAGAACACAGAACAGAACACAGAACAGAACACAGAACACAGAACACAGAACAGAACACAGAACACAGAACAGAACACAGAACAGAACACAGAACACAGAACACAGAACAGAACCAGACAGAACACAGAACAGAACACAGAACAGAACACAGAACAGAACACAGAACACAGAACACAGAACACAGAACAGAACACAGAACAGAACACAGAACACAGAACACAGAACAGAACACAGAACACAGAACACAGAACAGAACACAGAACAGAACACAGAACACAGAACACAGAACAGAACACAGAACAGAACACAGAACACAGAACACAGAACAGAACACAGAACAGAACACAGAACACAGAACACAGAACAGAACACAGAACACAGAACAGAACACAGAACACAGAACACAGAACACAGAACAGAACACAGAACAGAACACAGAACAGAACACAGAACAGAACACAGAACACAGAACACAGAACAGAACACAGAACAGAACACAGAACACAGACACAGAACACAGAACAGAACACAGAACACAGAACACAGAACACAGAACAGAACACAGAACACAGAACAGAACACAGAACAAACACAGAACAGAACACAGAACACAGAACAGAACACAGAACACAGAACAGAACACAGAACAGAACACAGAACAGAACACAGAACAGAACACAGAACAGAACACAGAACACAGAACACAGAACAGAACACAGAACACAGAACACAGAACACAGAACACAGAACACAGAACACAGAACAGAACACAGAACACAGAACACAGAACACAGAACACAGAACAGAACACAGAACACAGAACAGAACACAGAACACAGAACACAGAACACAGAACACAGAACACAGAACACAGAACACAGAACACAGAACACAGAACACAGAACAGAACACAGAACACAGAACACAGAACACAGAACACAGAACACAGAACAGAACACAGAACAGAACACAGAACAGAACACAGAACAGAACACAGAACAGAACACAGAACACAGAACAGAACACAGAACAGAACACAGAACACAGAACAGAACACAGAACACAGAACAGAACACAGAACAGAACACAGAACAGAACAGAACACAGAACAGAACACAGAACACACAGAACACAGAACACAGAACACAGAACAGAACACAGAACACAGAACAGAACACAGAACACAGAACACAGAACACAGAACAGAACACAGAACACAGAACACAGAACACAGAACAGAACACAGAACACAGAACAGAACACAGAACACAGAACACAGAACACAGAACACAGAACACAGAACAGAACACAGAACAGAACACAGAACACAGAACACAGAACACAGAACACAGAACAGAACACAGAACACAGAACAGAACACAGAACAGAACACAGAACAGAACACAGAACACAGAACAGAACACAGAACAGAACACAGAACAGAACACAGAACACAGAACACAGAACAGAACACAGAACACAGAACAGAACACAGAACAGAACACAGAACACAGAACACAGAACACAGAACAGAACACAGAACACAGAACAGAACACAGAACAGAACACAGAACACAGAACAGAACACAGAACAGAACACAGAACAGAACACAGAACACAGAACACAGAACACAGAACAGAACACAGAACAGAACACAGAACAGAACACAGAACACAGAACAGAACACAGAACAGAACACAGAACACAGAAGAACAGAACACAGAACCAGAACAGAACACAGAACAGAACACAGAACACAGAACACAGAACACAGAACAGAACACAGAACACAGAACAGAACACAGAACAGAACACAGAACAGAACACAGAACACAGAACACAGAACAGAACACAGAACACAGAACACAGACAGAACACAGAACACAGAACAGAACACAGAACACAGAACAGAACACAGAACACAGAACACAGAACAGAACACAGAACACAGAACACAGAACAGAACACAGAACAGAACACAGAACAGAACACAGAACACAGAACACAGAACAGAACACAGAACACAGAACAGAACACAGAACAGAACACAGAACACAGAACAGAACACAGAACACAGAACACAGAACACAGAACACAGAACACAGAACACAGAACACAGAACACAGAACACAGAACACAGAACAGAACACAGAACAGAACACAGAACACAGACACAGACACAGAACAGAACACAGAACACAGAACACAGAACACAGAACAGAACACAGAACACAGAACACAGAACAGAACACAGAAACAGAACACAGAACAGAACACAGAACACAGAACACAGAACAGAACACAGAACACAGAACACAGAACAGAACACAGACACAGAACACAGAACACAGAACAGAACACAGAACAGAACACAGAACAGAACACAGAACACAGAACACAGAACAGAACAGAACACAGAACACAGAACACAGAACAGAACACAGAACAGAACACAGAACACAGAACAGAACACAGAACAGAACACAGAACAGAACACAGAACAGAACACAGAACACAGAACACAGAACAGAACACAGAACACAGAACAGAACACAGAACACAGAACAGAACACAGACACAGAACACAGAACACAGAACAGAACACAGAACACAGAACAGAACACAGAACAGAACAGAACACAGAACAGAACACAGAACAGAACACAGAACAGAACACAGAACAGAACACAGAACAGAACACAGAACACAGAACACAGAACAGAACACAGAACAGAACACAGAACAGAACACAGAACACAGAACAGAACACAGAACAGAACACAGAACAGAACACAGAACAGAACAGACACAGAACAGAACACAGAACAGAACACAGAACACAGAACAGAACACAGAACAGAACACAGAACACAGAACACAGAACACAGAACAGAACACAGAACACAGAACACAGAACACAGAACACAGAACAGAACACAGAACACAGAACAGAACACAGAACAGAACACAGAACAGAACACAGAACAGAACACAGAACACAGAACACAGAACACAGAACAGAACACAGAACAGAACACAGACAGAACACAGAACACAGAACAGAACACAGAACAGAACACAGAACACAGAACACAGAACAGAACACAGAACACAGAACAGAACACAGAACAGAACACAGAACAGAACACAGAACAGAACACAGAACACAGAACACAGAACAGAACACAGAACACAGAACACAGAACACAGAACAGAACACAGAACACAACACAGAACACAGAACACAGAACACAGAACAGAACACAGAACACAGAACAGAACACAGAACACAGAACAGAACACAGAACAGAACACAGAACACAGAACAGAACACAGAACACAGAACAGAACACAGAACAGAACACAGAACACAGAACACAGAACAGAACACAGAACAGAACACAGAACAGAACACAG